>NC_090256.1:57101017-57168517 GCF_037325665.1 Littorina saxatilis | reverse complement strand
TGGGAGAATGCAAGTTTCCAGTACAAAGGACTTAACATTTCTTACATACTGTTTGACTGAAATCTTTACAAACATTGACTATATTCTATACAAGAAACACTTAACAAGGGTAAAAGGAGAAACAGAATCCGTTTGTCGCCTCTTACGACATGCTGGGGAGCATCGGGTAAATTCTTCCCCCTAACCCGCGGGGGGTAACAGATTGTTAGCTCTGTTGTCATATTTGAACACCCATTATTTGATCTCGCATTCTCAGTCCGCTTATCGCTCTTCTAACTGTACTGAAACAGCCCTACTTAAAGTAATCAGTGACATTCTGTCTGCTCTGGATGGTGGTGATGTGTGTGATAGGGTTCGTGTCCGTCTGTAGATGTTAGTTTCTTTGTTAGTCCTGTGTTGACAACTCTTCGACAAGCGCTTAGAACTATACCCACGGAATACGCGCTATATAAGCTTCATATTGATTGATTGATTGATCTACGACAACTGGTTTCGGTCAGCCAGAACAAAGTCTCGGTGAAAAGCTCTTAGTTTAGTTGTGATGTGTTCATTACTTGCTTTCTTCTCCCCATCCTGATCCTTCTCCTATTGGTCATCGTAAGCAACAAACAGGATGCATTACATCGATATAACTTATTATCTGTCGCTGTTATGTAACCGCTAAAAAGAGCGTGAGGTACGCTAAACGTCAACGATCGATCGGCTGTCCAGTGAATCCCTTTCCGAGCCTAACCCCTGAGTGCTTCGGGTCAAGAGGGATTGATCATGTACGGCTAAAATCCAAAGTCGTCTGCTTCAAGTATGCCTGATGAACAGCATCTGACACAACGTCTTCGTTTTAAAAGAAAGTACAGATCATTTGATGTTATCTTGCCTAACTGAATGGTTGTACTGTTGTTGTGTTGTACATTTGCCCCTTTGATGAAATCATCTGATTCAGAGCATAAACAGCTTGCGGGAAAATGTTGGTGGGCAGGATAGCAGACATCGATATCGTCTTGAAGTGAAAAACGCCAGACAGTCGGCATTAAGAATGTACAACGCAGTTAGATCAACTCGTGCCTGGGGTACCAGGATTGAAGACAACAAGACGGTTCCATTTCCCTCGAGACGTCCGCCATTTGTAAGCGTAGGATGGTGAAGACACTAATTCGTTGTCACAAATCAATTAAAAAGGCGGCATTTCACTTAGCAAATAGTATTTTAATGTTTTAAAACATTGTTTGTTTGTATTTGAGAGAAAAAAACCACCTTAAGCGTATTTGAAGAACAATTTCAAAATTTAATAAAAAGTAAGAAGAGAAGAAACAGAAGAGTATGATCATTCCTTACGTTATAATAAGGGCCCGTATGCATGAACTAGAAGTAAGAAACACTGGAAGTAGAGGCCTCTTTTCGAAGTGGGAACTCCCGAAGTCAACTTTCTAACTGTTCACAATGCATGAACTGACTTGAACGCCAAAGGAGTGACAGCGAGAGTATTAAGGTCAAGGTCGGGGAAATTGGGGGAATCCCTACTAATACGCACGCGCACGTTTCTATCAACATGGCAGTCAACGAAAATGGCAAGGCACGTGTGCCGCTAAAAAAAAAAGTAGACACGGAGGGGCGTTCTGCACCTTTTTCAGATGGTGAAATTGCTGTACTCTTGACAGAAGTGTTTTACGAAAGAACGGTTATTCTGTCCAAATTTCAGAACAGTTAATTAGAAAAAAACACAGTAAACACCAAGTTTACAGAACAGTCTAACTGTTAAACATAAAGACGCTGTCTGGTCCAAAATTGCCAAAGAAGTGTCTCTCTCTCTCTCTCTCTCTCTCTCTCTCTCTCTCTAACGACACATGCACACACAGACAAACGTACACTCATGCACATACTGACACTATGACACAAGTGACACTGACAGCACACATAAACACACACACACACCACACACTGCACACACACACACACGCGCGCGCTCGCGCGCACACATATACACACACACACGCACCCATACACGCACGCACACAGTCACAAACAAATAACCACACACTCACTCTCTCTCACTTTCTCTCATTCTCTCTCAATCTACACTCATACACACACTGAAACTATGATGACACAAGTGACACGTCACACACACACACACACACCCACACACACTCATACACACACACATACACACACACACACACACACACACACACACACACACACACACACACACATACTACTCACCGTAGTGACACACATATACACACGCGCGTACAGTTGAAAGTCAAGACATGATATGATTTTTTCAAAGCATAGGAAGGTTTCTTTTGTAAATGAATAAAATTAACACAGATGCAAAACCCGGTTTTTGCAGCCGGAATGCAATTGCGGAGGCTTAAAAAGGAAAAGATTAATAAAAAAAATATATAGCTCCCGGCGGAACTTGAACCCGGAGCGAATGAACGAGAGTCCGGAACCGTTACCACTGCACTATGTTACTCGTGTAGAAAAGAGGCATGATGAAAAAAGGCATTCTGAGTTATTCAGTCGTGCTGGTTTGAAAGCTCGCCACCTTCGCCGAATGACTCGAGCACGTTTTTTTCGGTCAGTAACTGATCGAACTGTCGCTTTTGAGTCACTCTGTTTTAAGCATTTCACCTAAATTAAACAAGAATGTCACAGTCCGTGTCTATGGTGCAAGGTAGGAGACCGTCTCATTGTAGCCAAGTTACGACAGTTGCTCGATTGACGCATTTCACGTCTTCGATATTGTGTCTGAGATCATTTCCCAATGAGCTGCCTTTAAAAACGGAATGTCCTGCAATTGTAGTATGCGCTGGAGGTTTCTTTTGGATGGGTAAGGACCCTTGAGATGCGATATCGTCGTATAATTATGTCAAGCGAGAGGCCCTTGACATTGGAAGTGGGAACTTCGAAAGCAAAGTTGCCAGCTACTCGGTATGCACGAGCTAAATTGAACGCCGAAGTAGTGGCTTCGAGAGTTCTGAGGTCAAGGTCGAGAAAATTGGGGGAATCCCAATTAGTGCGCATGCGTTTGTAAACGGTAGGCTTGGTGACCAGAAGAAACAAATCTCATCGCGAGTTCGTAAATGGGCAAACGTTGATCGCGCTGTAGCTTTTACTATAATTGTTGTTTTTAACTGGTTGAACGAAAGCTGTGATGATTGTCCTTAAATAGAATGACTGTCTATAATAATGATTTCGTTGACCAGAATGTTGGGGACAATAAAAAAAGGTTGTTTATGTGGTAGCGAAGTCGGTTAACTTAAAACTCTTTTTGTAGTGTTTTTTTTAATGATTGTGTATCGGTAAAACTGCTGGACAAAAATAGTTTGGTCAGAGCGAATGTTTGTGTTACTGGTAAATTTAAAAAGGCAGAACTCCATTTTTTGGGAATCAAGATATAAGGTGTAGTGAAAAGAAGATAAGTTCAGCGAATTTCATATTATTTGAGAAAATGTGTGTCCGAATTTTTAAAACAGAAAAATTGTTGTACTTAGGTGTTTGTAAATTACGTTTGTCCTCGTTAATTGTGAAGAGGATGTATGTTTATATAAAGTTCAAAATCAAGATTGGATTTTTGTAGCCTACGTGCGTGTGTGCATGTGTATTAGACATAATACATAGACATAGAACACTTTATTATCTCAATTACGATAAACTCGGGTGTGGTGAATCACAATAAACAGCATAAAACGTAAGAACATGAATAAAATATCAAGGCGCAAATATAGTCAGCTCATCATAGTGTGGGGAGTGGGTACACACACACACACACACACACACACACACACACACACACACATACACACACACACACACACACGCCGTCAAACACACACACACACACACACACATACACACACACACACACACACACACACACACACACCGTCGAACACACACATAACGTCGAACACACACACACACACACACACACACACACACACACACACACACACACACACACACACCGTCAAACACACACACCGTCGAACACACACACACCGTCGAACACACACACACCGTCGAACACACACATAACATCGAAAACACACACACACACACACACACACACACACACACACACACACACAAACACACACACACAAACACACACACACAAACACACAAACACACACACACACAAAAACACACAAACGGCACGCGCGAACACGCAAACAAACGTATGAAGGAACAGACGCACAATTATACCCGCACGCACGCACACACAGGCAGACATGCACTCGCACAAATACATACACACACACACACACACACACACACACACACACACACACACACACACACACACACACACACACACACACACACACACACACACACACACACACACACAGATAAAGCAATGACCAAAAAAGTAGCAGAAACTTACACTTAAACACTCGAACACACACACACACACACGCGCACAAACACAAACACACGCACGCACGCACACAAACACACACACACACACACACACACACACACACTCACACATGCACACAACGACGCCCATTTTCATAGAAACACAGTAACCCCCTCGTATAAGCGGGAATGAAAGAGTGGTGGCCAATGACCCAGATCAACAAACAAAAGTCAAAGCTGGCAACTCAGGTTTGTATTCAGGGAAATTTGCACGAAATGCATGCAGAAGATACGACTTTTCCCTCTATTTTCTCTCTTTTGGAGCGTCAGCTCGGTTTGACATGAAAAACTGAAGAAAAGCCCTGCCTTTTTGCACTGAGAAACTGTGGAAGTAGCGTGTTTACTACTGGGTCTGGCTGTAGTACATTTACCCTCATTTACTTCCTCGTTAGCTTCCAAAGTAAACTCTTTTTTCGTCCCATGCATGCGAAAGTGAGGATGTACTTCCGGTGTCACTCAAAACTTTAGAAGTAGTCGCAAAATACCCTGAGTTACTTCCTCGCTTTGCTTCGAGGTAAACCCTTTTTCCGGCCCATGCATACGAAAGTGAGGCAAGTACTTCCGATGTCACTCAAAACTTCGGGAGTTGTCGCGAACTTCCCCCATAAGCATACGGGCCAAGAGTAGACACAGTCATGGCTTACTCGTCAGTAGCATAGCAATCCCAGTGTGGAGGGGGGTGGGGGAGGCTATGGCATGGCCACACTTCCTGTTTTGCACGGTATGACTAATATATCCCCGGGCAATTTCTCTTTTTTAAGGTGACCGCTAACATTTGTGGGCATTGAGGCATTGTTCCAGATTCTTTATTTTGCAAAACTGTATTGTATTCACTTTTTATTTGTTTGGAGGGGATGAGGGGGTGAGTGGGGGGATTTTAGTCTCGAAAAACCAAACGACGATGAGTAAAGTATACGTAAAGGCAAAGTCAAAGAGAAACACGTTTAGAAATATATTCAAAATCACAGTGTTATTGACCTCCCATTGAAATGCAAGCAGTTCACACGTTTTGAGCAGGATGAAAAGGGAACTTCTTCTTATAAGCATATCAAAGCCCAAAATACCTTCGCATGTACAGGATAATTTTTGAAACGTGTGAAAAGCTGAAATCCAGCACATTTTAATTGGGGAGCTTGATATGGGCTGGTATAGGCACTGCGCTGTTTGCCTTGCGATTTTTTGAACAGCTAACCAGACAGGAGGGAGAAACCAAATAAGAACATGCTGCGTAGCAAAACAAACGCTTAAAAAAATTATTTAAAAATATTTTTTCCAGTTTTCAGCTGCGTTTGTTCATCTTTTGACATTACGCTTAACTAAAAGGAATCATCGGGAAGAAAATATTGCGAAAGTCAACAAAACGTAATATAAAAGACGTAGGAGTGTTACAATGTATTTTGCAATGCACATAAAAGTGGCTGTCCGTTTTCCCCGTGACGTAAATTGAAACAAACAATGAAAAGAAACACAATTTTACTTCCTGTATGCGCTGCGTGTCTGTCTCTTTTTGTGTGTGGCGAAATAAAAGAACACTGCCTCGAGAAATGTTCAGAGAGTAGGCCAAAATAAGTAGAAGAGACATGTTAAGAAGCAATATGCGTCTGAAGTCATTTCGTTCTTGACTTAACTGCAGTCAATATCTGAGGAAACAAGGGTTGATTGTCAGAGAGAACGCAAAGCCATCAGACAGCAAGGACCACGACCATACTTGTTAGTAACAGTGTTGTTTTCCATCAGATTGTTCGGTCGGTGGCTTTGTCGCAGAAGACCAAGACACGGACTCCATACGGTGTCCGGTGTTTATCCTTGCCATTACCACAGTGTGGTGTTCAGACGTGGTGTGGCAAGACCCATTTATCTGGCTGTTTGCCCGGTACCAGTCTCCCATCGCCCTGCTCGCCCCCCTGCCACTAGGACAAACACACTTTTCGATTTCCTTGAAATCTGGGCTGCCAAATCAAAGAAGGTGAATGGGAGGAAACGTGTTTTCTTATCGCCGGAGGCGCGTGTCTGCTGTTTGGCACAAGAGTCTCGAGGAATTGGCACGGGAGGTGGCAGAGGTAAGCAGACATCTAAGTGCGGACACATATGTCATGTTTGCACATTCGTGGGTTTGGTCAGCGCTGTGGAGAGGGAAAGGTGCATGCACAGACATACTAAGCGGACAAGACAATCAGAAGCTGAGATAGAGGAACAGAGAGACACGCGAGTAGAAAAACAGGCATAGCAAAAGAGACGCCCAAATCTCAGTCCATAAACCCACGTACATCAATACCTTAGACACCAGGCCCTTTTTACATTTAGTCAAGTTTTGACTAAATTTTAACATAGACGGGGGAATCGAGACGAGGGTGTGGTGTTTGTGTGTGTGTGTGTGTGTGTGTAGAGCGATTCAGAGAAAACTACTGCACCGATCTTCATCAAACTTTACATGAGAGTTCCTGGGTATAATATCCCCAGACGTTTTTTCTTTTTTTGGATAAATGTCTTTGATGAGGTCATATCCGGCTTTTAGTGAAAGTTGAGGCCGCACTGTCACGCCCTTATTTTTTTAACCAAAGTGGTTGACATTTTGGTCAAGCAATCTTTGACGAAGTCCGGACTATGGGATTGCATTGCAGCTCGGAAATTTAAAAATTAGTTTATTAGTTTGCTCATTAAAGTTGTCATTAAAAATTAAATTTTTGCAAACAGATTTAAAATTGATTGCATCGTATTCTTCATCAAATTCCAAATCTAAAACTATAATACATATGTCATGTTTACTCTTAAAATGTGATCACAATTAACGAAAATAGGCTAATTAGTACTACGATTAAAATTTCAGAAATCGATCCAAAAAAGGATTTAATCTTATTCTTTATAATTTCCTGATTCTAAAAACATATAGATATAATATGAGGTATTCAGAACAAACTCAGAAAGTTAACAAGTCGCGTAAGGCGAAAATACAACATTTGAGTAGCTGTCGAACTCACAGAATGAAACTGAACGCAACGCAACGCAGCAAGACCGTATACTCGTAGCATCGTCACTCCACCGCCCGTGGCAAAAGCAGTGCCCGTGGAATAGGGCCTTTTACAGCTGACCGCGCGCTGAGTCATTTCAAGTTACTCCCGCGTGAACTGAAAATTGTCTCTGTTTAAAATTACAATGTATTTCGTGAACACACCTGGAGAATGCCCTTGCGTGATTTAAAACTGCCTGCTGTGAATACTGTTGTCATACTATGAATTTTCTTTTGAGAAAAACAAAAGAATGAAAAGCTTTTAACTAGCTTGTGAATGAGCCTCTTACTTCTATGTGGGGCTAGGTGCTTTGAACTATTTTTAATGCCTGAAAAGGATAGTGATGGAAATCACTAGTTTAATGTCAGGTGTGACAAGTCACATATATATACTATTGATTGAACTATTTTTTTATTAATCTGCAATTTTGTTACAACCTACTTTGTTTATTTGGTGACAAGCTAGTGAGAGGCACCTTTTAGTGCTTGAATAGTACTGTGATGCACATTATTTATCATTTCAGTCTAGTCGTACTCATGATTACAACCAATAGTTCTTGTGAGCTTGTACAGTTATATGTGATGTCTCTCAAGTCTTTTGCCTCGGCAAACCATTTTTCCTTTGAACGACACATAGTTCAGTTTGACCATTTTTTTTCATTTTTGTGTTCTTGTTGTATGCACTTGCAAGCACCGAGCTGTCATGCTTTTTGTCTGATTTCAGACCATATTCTTTGGGCCATTTGTATGCTGAAGTAGTTTTGTTTTTCTGCCTTTTCTGTTAGATTGTGTTTTTGCAGTGAGATTCATGTTCAAAATTTTAGACAAGATTAAAAGAATGATCCTGTTTCTTAAATGCCTTCGTGTTCATTGGTTTGTAGACTATGTGTCACTTGCTGTCTAGTTTTTCAATGAAATTGTTTTGCTAACTAGCTGCAGTATCACACTTTGGTTTATGGGGATATGAAAAAGCTACATTAAAACCATTTCTTCCTCTCTCAGCACATAAAGTCAAAGCATGGTACAATCTTTTTTGTTCCATTTATACTTATGAAGAAAAACAGCATGTCATTTTCAAGTGCCCCCCGACGAAGTGTTTTGTGCAAATGTAGGTGTCTTTGTTGACTTTTTCGATGTTGAACCTCTCGATCGTTCTTCCACATAGTTTAATCCATTTTCGGCACTTTTCTAAATCTCTAGAGGGTTTGGAAAACGGTTCCCATCCAACACCGACCATGTGTGATCTCTCACGGTGTCTTAAATCACTTCCACACACGCCATAACAGCAATGTTTGTGCACCATCGTACAGCTCCACCATTCAAACAACGCGCAAAAGTGGCTGACTTTGCCCGAGGCACAGCGGGCCAAGGTCAAGGTCGCCTAGAATAGCCCAGGTGTAAAAGGCCCTATTGACAAGAAGAGCGGGGTATTCGTTGCGCTGAGAAGGATAGCACGCTTTTCTGTACCTCTCTTCGTTTTAACTTTCTGAGCGTGTTTTTAATCCAAACATATCATATCTATATGTTTTTGGAATCAGGAACCGACAAGGAATAAGATGAAAGTGTTTTTAAATTGATTTCGAAAAAAAAAATTTGATAATATTTTTTATATATTTAATTTTCAGAGCTTGTTTTTAATCCAAATATAACATATTTATATGTTTTTGGAATCAGCAAATGATGGAGAATAAGATAAACGTAAATTTGGATCGTTTTATAAATTTTTATTTTTTTTTACAATTTTCAGATTTTTAATGACCAAAGTCATTAATTAATTTTTAAGCCACCACGCTGAAATGCGATACCGAAGTCCGGGCTTCGTCGAACATTACCTGACCAAAATTTCAACCAATTTGGTTGAAAAATGAGGGCGTAACAGTGCCGCCTCAACTTTCACAAAAAGCCGGATATGACGTCATCAAAGACATTTATCAAAAAAATGAAAAAAATATTCGGGGATTTCATACCCAGGAACTCTCATATCAAATTTCATAAAGATCGGTCCAGTAGTTTAGTCTGAATCGCTCTACACACACACACAGACAGACACACACACGCACATACACCACGACCCTCGTTTCGATTCCCCCTCGATGTTAAAACATTTAGTCAAGTCTTGACTAAATGTAAAAAGAATACAGAAAAGCGCGCTTTCCTGCTTAGCGCAATATGCTACCGCGCTGTACTGGCTAGTCAATTTCACTTCGTTCTGCACGTGAAAAGTGAGCGATATCCTTGTCGCGGGGATTGACGAAGCTGTATTGTTTTGGTGACAAAAATGCAGTGCGTTCAGTTTCATTCCGTGAGTTGGACAGCTTGACTAAATGTAGTAATTTCGCCTTACGCGACTTGTTTATTTTCTATTGACAAAGTTGTCCAGGAATAGTACACATTCAACTGCACACGAAAACTCGCCGACGACCTTTTTACGGGCATTGCAGTGTCTGGCACATTACATTCGCTAATTTGATTTCAGCAGATTATGCGTTTTCAGTCAGACAGACACACAGGCTTATTTGCCAGGACTGGAATCTGTTATATGTACTTCTTCTGCTCGAGCATTTCCCTTTCTGGTGCCAGCATGGTGACAATGGCAACTTGCTGAACTATTTGCAGCTCCAAGCAATTTTCACAACAGCACTTTTCTTAAAGTCCGATGCCATTTAGAGCTTCTGATCCAGCGCTTGTTTTCATTGTACCGCTCAAAATTGACGCACACCCCGCCCATTGGTAGAGGTGCACATTTTTTTTTAAATCTCTGATTACCAATTTGTGATTGATCAAATCTTGTATTTACCTTTGTAGGGTGCTAGTGTGCCATGTGTTTCTTTGATTATGTGCATGACTATTTGAGAGTGCAAGTGACACTTAATGTGTGGATGTGGAGGATATTCATGAGATTGACATTTCCCTTGGGCGTTTGTAATTTTACCTTGTTTTCTCCATGAACTTGCGTTTTAATTTTTCATTTTTATTTAACCAGTTTTGAGTGCAAAATTGTTTGTTTAATGACTTTTGACTCGTTCAGACTGGAATGTAATGTTCACGAACATTAACTGCAGGAACTTTCTGTATAAGCTGATGGTGTAAATATACTGGTCACTATTTGGGAATGTTTTGGTTAGTTTTCTGTTGTGTTTTTGAGATTCTTGCCATCCATTTTCCAATGAATTTGTACATTTGAAGACATCTTATCCTTATTTTGCACTTCCTGCATGTAACACCTGGCATTTTGGCATTTCTTATTCTCTTGTCACATTACAGTGTGTGTTCCTGACTTTGTGTGTCAACCGGAACATGAGACACAGTGCCATTTTCATGTCTTCCTTGACCCCGTTACAGTTGACACATCATGGACTACTTTTTCTACTTTGATTTCTTTTTCTTTTGATTTTGAGGTTTGCTTGAGTTGCAAATGATGGTTTTAATAAAATATTCTAGTCTTTGAAACATCTCTGTTTTTAATTTTTTTACAGGATTTCTTGTGACTGAAGTGTGTCAACTGTAACTCAGGACACAGTGATGGGTGTCTTATTTTTCAAAATACAAGGTCCATTTTAGAAGTTCCTCAATGAATCTCTTTTGGGATGTAAATCTTACTTGCTGAGTAAATTTGAAGCAAATCAGTTAAGAACTTATAAAGATACTTATGAAAATGCTGTGTCTCGGGTTATAGTTGACACACAGCTATGTTGATGCGTTTTTTTGTTTTTTCGCAAAAAGTAAAGCCCAAGTTATCTTTTTGGTTATGGAAATAGTTACACTATACAAAGTCAATTAGTGTATAAAGATAAGAGTTTTATTTCCAGTTTGGTTTTCAACCCCAAATGTCCCATTTTGGCAAGCACGTTTTGGCACAGGCTCATATACAATTAACTATTCAACAACAAGTCTTGTTGGTGCTTTTTTGGACGGTTTTATGATGATACCCACGTTTCCTGTGCAGACTCTCCTCGGTGGCCGAAGCATGCGCACGATAAAGAACCCAAGTTCACAGCGAAAGTCTCAGGGCTTGGAAACATGAATACACGCATGCAGGAAAAAAATATATACATATGGGTAGCGCCAGGGAGAAAGCAGCCCGAATTTCCATGAGGGTAACCTCACAGGACTATATACAATCTTATCCTCCTTATCCTTCCCGATGACGTCACAGTAGACGCTGTGCTGTTGGCGACGTGCGCCGGGTAACCGGTGTGATCTCACTCCCGTCTCGCCTCAGTGCTGAGCCCGGCACCGGAGCTTTTCATAAAGACGATGATTAAAGTTCGTGTTCATCCATGTCATTGACGTAACGTATCTTACCCCAACCCATACGTACGTTACAGCCACGTTTAACAAATTCACAATCTTTCCGTTACTTTAACTCCACCTTACTGACATCAATATAATTGACGCTAAACGACATTCAGCACATTACAGTGACAAAACCTTACGTCCAAAAATATGTCCTACACCAACTAAACCTGTAAATTATCACAACATAATGGAGCACGTTACAATCAGGTGAAAAGTAACTTACCCTATTTACACAGGAAAACTATCCAACATATCTGGCCCATAATTATACAACTGACCATAGTACGGTTAGGATTAACTACCCCGCTAGCAGAGCAACGTCTTTGCTGCTGCTCGGTCAGAGAAATAACGCTAAAGCTGTGTTTCCATGTCGCGACGCAACGGCGGCACGATGGTTGCGGCGAGGTGGCGGCAGCGTCAAAACCGATCGCAACAGTAGTATCAAAGAACGCGTGTTTCCATATGTGCGACGCGATTGCGACGCGCCGGCGACGTACCGCGCGACGGTCTGGCGTCAAGATTTTGTTCGCTCCAGGGAGCGAAAAAAATTGCTACCGTGCGATATTCGCGTCCAAACATTCGAGGACCCCCCACAACCAGGTTTATATTCTATTTTGATTTTTTTTTTCTCCGTCAGATACATGTTTTCCCTGAGCTGCACATAGTCCAGCAAAAATGTCTTCAAAGGTTGTTAAAGGCACCGTGTTCGTTCCGCTTTTTGAGCATTTTTTTAAACAAAAGACTGTTTTTCTTACATTTCTCCTCTTTTCAATTTTTTAACCAACATAAGTAGCTTCAAATAAAGTTTCTCTTAATCACGGTATGGTTGTGTGAGTTTTTGACCGATTTATAAGAAGAAGTCAAGCCAGAAAGAACAAAAATCCGCCTGCCGCGCCGCTTTTAATGGAAACACTCACGGCGAAATTCGCTAGCGACATTGCGAGTTTTATCGCTATCGTGCCGCCGCCGCGTCACTAAATAGAAACATAGCTTTAGATGTGAGCTCCCACAGTTTCTGTTTGGAGCCGACACTGTGTTCTCGTAAAACACGATGTTCACTAAATTCACGTGCTCACGGAATACACGCATACCACTACTACTGGGGGTCGCACTGGTCGTGTGCGTGCAGTCTGTTAAACGATTTTTGATTGGCAAATTACGTTTTTGTCAGGTACATTTTGAGGGCGGTCACGTGACCCCTGTAAAGTAAATCTTTGATCCGAAAAGGGTGCCAAATAGACAGGTTGAGTACTTTTAATGGAATAAACTGTTTGAATTATATGACACGGCAGTAATGTTTTAACAAGTCGCGTAAGGCGAAATTACTACATTTAGTCAAGCTGTGGAACTCACAGAATGAAACTGAACGCACTGCATTTTTTCACAATGACCGTAGTCCGCCGCTAGTGCAAAAGGCAGTGAAAGTGACGAGCCTGTTCAGCGCAGTAGCGGTTGCGCTGTGCTGCATAGCACGCTTTACTGTAACCCTCTTCGTTTTAACTTTCTGAGCGTGTTTTTAATCCAAACATGGAATCAGGAACCGACAAGGAATAAGGTGAAATTGTTTTTAAAACGATTTCGGAAATCTAGTTTTAATCATAATTTTTATATTTTTAATTTCCAGAGCTTGTTTTTAATCCAAATATAACATATTTATATGTTTTTGGAATCAGAACATGATGAAGAATAAAGTAAAGGCAATTTTGAATCGTTTTATACAAAAATAATTTTAATTACAATTTTCATAATTTTAATGACCAAAGTCATTAATTAATTTTTAAGCCTACATGCTGAAATGCAATACCGAAGTCCGGCCTTCGTCGAAGATTGCTTGGCCAAAATTTCAATCAATTTGATTGAAAAATGAAGGTGTGACAGTGCCGCCTCAACTTTTACAAAAAGCCGGATATGACGTCATCAAAGATATTTATCAAAAAAAAGAAAAACGCGTCTGGGGAAATCATACCCAGGAACTCTCATGTAAAATTTCATAAAGATCGGTCCAGTAGTTTGGTCTGAATCGCTCTACACACACACACGCACAGACACACACACACACACACACATACACCACGACCCTCGTCTCGATTCCCCCTCTATGTTAAAACATTTAGTCAAAACTTGACTAAATGTAAAAAGTGGTACAACAGTGTTTTTGCTAAGTTTATTTACTTTCCGCACCAAGGGAGTAAGGGGAAGGGGGGGGGGGGGGATACGAGGGCAATGCTTGCCCAGACCTACAAAAAACACCGCTCATAAAGCACGATTAACGAAGCATGCAAGCCCAGACACAGCTCACAGGTTAAAGGGAGACTAAAAATCAGTTAATTGCAGAAACAATGACAGTAATGTTTTGTTGACAGTGTATGCCGGAAAGGATGGCTGAGTGGAGCTTATCAGACTGGCGACGTTGAACCCAGGACTTACAGCGCTATTCGAAGTCGATATTGCCACAAATCACACGCATGCACCCATTGTTTACTAGTCTGTAAATAGCACCCTTTCCTGCTCTCCATTCCCTTTTAGTAAACTGTTATGCTGTGCATGAACAATGGTGGCAAAGTCAACAGAAACAGCTTGTTGCTGGGGTGTCGAGCTAGGAAGCCCTTTCTAACGGAAATATTACCTGTAAATGGTTGTTTGTTCACTCAGACTGGCCGCTTCCGGTTGACTGGATATTGGTTTGGTTGACGAGGAATCTATACGGACTTTGTGTGTGCTTTATGACATCGAGTGCGCTCAAAAAGATCACTTTTATAAAGGACAAAGATGTTTTCTATTCGTTAAAGCTGAAGTCTTACCCCCAGTAGAGAATTAAAGGAGGTCACTCGCACAGTTGACGTGTCCCAAAGAAAAAAGATAGATATCATTGATAAAGAACTGATTGAAATCAGGTATTTAAGCTTGAAAATTATATTTTTTCTTTTAGGTTGTCACAAAAGTGTTCAGTGTGATTCCTATGCAAAAGTATGATATTCTTTATTCAAGTTTTATACATTATCTTATAAATAAGGAATAAACGCTTTCTTATCTTTTTATTTATCTCCTGAGGAATCCTTGAACTTGCGTTAAATCGGTCCGAAAAACAACGGGGTCAATTACGTCCATCTCGGCCATTTATTCAGATGCAAAAGCATGAAACCCAACCCCTACATCGCAATTCACCCATACAATTTTGTTTTTTGTTGTGCTTAATATCATGTTCGCATCAAATGGAAACAAATAAATCTGATTCATAATTACGTTTGACTCACACACTGAGGTGTATCATGAAGTTGTTGGGCTTTTGACAATGATTCGTGATGGCCTCTTCACTGGTTCTTTATAAGGCAAATTAATTAATTTATCCTACTATTGACCAGTTGTAAATGTTTCTGTATTTAAGTTTTGCTGAATGTCTATTCATAGACCTAATATAGGTCCCTGGTCTATTCAAGCTAATTCGCTCGAAATAGGACTCACGGTTAACAGAAGAGGGAACAGCTACTAAACACAAAATGAAATGTCTTCGCGAGAAAACTAGCAGATTCGGGGCCCTTCCCCTACATTCGGATGAAACGTTTTTCAAAGTGTTCAAATTGCATTGTATTTGTGGTTTCAGCTTTAAATTGTAAAACTATGTTTATAGTTGATATTTTTCAATGCCAGTTTGTCAGTAAGGTTTAGTTGAATAGTACACCTCGGTCTGTCTGCGCTACCTTCTCCTGCGTCAGTTAGCATGAGCCTGTCAGCCGTTCAAGCTCCTTTACAGCCAGGATTTTCCACACAGATAATGAACCCAGGAGAGTATCATATTTTGTGTCCGCACGGAACAAGAGACGCACTAACGACGTGGCGAGAACTTCAGCATGCTGCGTAGGCGAGCGCAGAGCTCGTGCCATCTGTTGGCACGGTTGTGAAGAGCGGGTCACGTGCTGAAGATAGGAAGAAAGATATGGCGAGTGACAGGGACAAGAAACTGCAATATCTGCCCTCATTCCACTCCACAGATGCAAATGACGCAGTAGGCCCACATGTCACTGATTTTCATATTTTTTTCTCTTATCACTGTCGACATCGTTTTTGTCTGTGAGTCAGTTGTGACTTCATTGTGATGTACATCTTGATGTTTTTAATATTGTTTTTGATGAACCCCGCAGTTGACTGGTCCGCAGAAGAACACATCTGCGCACAGGGTTTTTAAGAATATCCAGTCACCAGTTGCAACACTGATGTATTGAAAACGCGCACTGATCCGTGACGTTCGTTGTTTGTGTGTGTGTGTCGGGGGGGAGGGGGGGGGCAAACTCTCCCCTATCCTTTTTCTTACCCCTTACTTTAAAACAATGGTAAAAGAAAAAGAAAAGAAAACGAAAACATTCAGAAAAGAAAGGTTTCCAGGTCGAGTTTTGAGACGCACTGTAAACACGGGTTTCTGTTTTCTGCAATAGAATAAATTGAATATCCGTAATATCAGTTGCCGGGGCATTGATTCGGTTGGTGTTGTATGTGATTCCGCTTCTGCGTCGTTTTAAGTGTTTGTTTTGATTATAGCCGTAAGGTGCTATTTTTCATCTTTTAATCATTGATATGATCAATACAAAGCAAGCGCAAAAACCAGTATTGGAGCTGATTTCAGAGTGTCACCCTGAACACAAACGATGGATCAGAGCACAGTCGCCTTCTAACTACTATTATACTATCTTGGTAGAGAGGTTTTGCGTAGTATTGTTGTCGGGAGACGGGCGTAAAAACAATCGCGTGACTGAAACGAAAACAAGCATTCAGAACTTTAAGGCTTGACATGTGTTGAGAGAAGACGTTTTCAAGCACCCTATTTTCGGTACAGACAAAACGTTTGCAGTTCGTAGAAACAGTTCGTTTCAACTGACAAGTTCTCCCAGCGTACAATAATCCTGCTGCCACAAACCTCTCTTAAAACCTGAGACTACTGTCGTTATAAAGTATAATGGACCAGCTCTATGTATCTCCACTTCTTTTATCCTCTCGTCATTCACTCCAATCGACCGTTTCAGGCTGTAGCTGAGAAAAAAACTGGCCCGCCCAACTTCTACGAGAAGTGTCCCAAAAGTGTCCCCAGACGTGCGGTGCGTTTCGACAGAGTAAATAATTGTTTAATTGAGACTGACCGAACTTAAGAGCATGAACAGGCTTAAAACAAATGGGTGTTTTTTTATTGTAAGAAAAGAAAACGATGCAAACCAAGCTTAAACAAGAAATAAAAGCATTCCAAACAACACTTGAACATATATGGAATTTTTGCTGTTATTTGGAGAGAAAATCCCACACAAAACAGGCGTCAAGCTGGCTGTGGCTGCACGTACGTGTGGTCAGCGCAGACATGAGGCCGTTCACAGCGTTATTTGTAGGCTGGCAAATATGGTCAGCGCAGGCATGAGGCCGTTCACAGCGTTATTTGTAGGCTGGCAAATATGGTCAGTGCAGGCATGAGGCCGTTCACAGCGTTATTTGTAGGCTGACAAATATGGTCAGTGCAGGCATGAGGCCGTTCACAGCATTATTTGTAGGCTGGCAAATACGAGTATGCTCACGGCACCATAGCCTTTTCCAACACTCACCCTGTTCCTGGGGCCAAGATTAAATGCGTATGTCTGGGCTAATTAGTGGTTAGTCAGCTTACGCAACTTCAAAAAATATCCTACTGGTGTCAAGACGGACAGATAACGCCAACGGCTTTGTCTAAAGTAGAAAATAAAGTGCATATTCTTCACACTAATTCCCTCTCTCTCTCTTTCTCTCTCTCTCTCGAATACCGTCGTTGTGCAAGGGGCCGATGGCTTATAGCAATTAAACTTTCGTATTCGTATTCTTTGTCTCTGTCTCTCTCTGTCTCTCTCTGTGTATCTGTCTCTCTGTCTCTGTCTCTGTCTTTCTCTGTCTCTCTGTCTCTCTCGGTCTCTTTCTCTGTCTCTCTCTCTGTCTCTCTCCGTCTCTGTCTGTCTCTCTATCTCTCTGTCTCTGTCTCTCTCTCTCTGTCTCTCTCTGTCTCTCTCTCTCTCTCTCTCTCTCAGCGATGAAGTAACATTCTGGTTCATCAAGCAGGGTTCCAAGAACATGAGTCCAGAGGAACTAGGCTACATGCAGCGGCTCGCCTCGTGGAGACCAGTGGACAGATGGAACATACCACAACACCATCTATGGAAGGTTCAAGCAAGACAAAAGTTCCTAATTGACTTGATCCGGTTCTACCTTGGTTAACGAACATTTCGCGATCGAACATGAAATCGTGTGTATTGTGAAAGACAATGGGCATTGAACGGACACTTATAGCCTCGTTCAGAGCGCGACACGTCTGACATGTAGTAATGTCAGTTTGAACGGACACTTTTATTCATGCAACTTTGTGTAAATGCACTATCGGCTTCGGTTTCGATATTTGAGTGTTCGAAAACCCTTCCCCAAATCCAGCCCAACTTGCAATGGGCATATTGCCTGAGCGATTAAACCATCCGACTCCGACTCCGACTCTCTCTCCCTCTCTCTCTACTATACGGTCACTACCAGCCTGTCCTCTCTGTCTGCCCGTCTCTCTACCGTCTGTGTTTCTGCGTTGTGAAACTGGCCCCTGGCCTCTCCTGATTGATCAACCTGCTCCACGTTATGAAATCTACATAGAGAAATAGAGCTGGTCCAAAGCTTATGCTTTTGACATAAGCTCATGCGCATAAGAGATTCATAAGCGTAACGCAGGTGTGACACCCTGCATAACGCAAATGTGACAGGGCCTTTATCGAGACACGAGATCAGATGTCATCGAAAGCGGGCGACAAAAGATCGATAGAGCAATAAAGGTCAGAGGACCGACAAGAAAAAAAAAAACTCAAACCAAACAAGACTAGAGCACTATGACGATCCCGGCACCTCATTACTTATTTTATCCTTTGTCTCTTGTCTCCAGTTCTTTCCTGACCTCGTACACTTTGACATTTGTATTTGATTTCATGGAACGCATTACTTTGCAATAGCCTTTTTTGTGAGGAAACTATTCGAGTTCTGACAGACATCGCGTTTGGTCGCAATTGTCTGTATGTGTGTGTGTGTGTGTGTGTGTGTGTGTGTGGGTGTGCGTGTGTGTATGTGTGTGTGCGTGTGCGTGTGTGCGTGCATGCGTGTTTATGTGTGTGTATGTGTATGTGTATGTGTGTGTGTTTTTGTGTGTGTGAGAGAGAGAGAGAGAGAGAGAGAGAGAGAGAGAGAGAGAGAGAGAGAGAGAGACGGACAGACATACAGACAGACACGAGACACGCATAGAGACAGACAGAGTATTGACATTACTTTTAAAACAAACAACTGTTGTAGATATCATCCATTTTATTTTGTTTAAGTTTGCAAAAAGCCAACAAAGAAATCCACTTTGTTCACAAAACGAACCCGGTGGCGAGGAGGGTTGCCACAAATGTACAACTTGAATAAAACAACAATGATAAATTGTATGTAACAATTAGAGATTCACCAATGAAATAATTATGCACATGGTTGGCGTTGTAAACGGTTATGCAGAGCGCTCGGAGTTCGCACGCCGAATACGTATTCTGGTTATTTGTCTGTCTGTTCGTCGATCTGTCTGCGTGTCAGTCTGTATCTTTCTCCCTCCTCATTGGAAGTACACAATAAACAGTTGATTTACTGTGTCGACTGCAGACAGTTAATTCAATACTTAACCCAAACCAACAAGAGCAAAAGCAAACACAAGAGTGATATCTTCCTAGGTCAAAAGCTAAGGAGTGGAAGAGAAATAAAGGGGCTGTGCATATCCGCCTGGCAGAGATAATCACATTCTTTTACATCTAGTGGACTTGTTCGTGGAAAATCTTTTTCCCCTCACGCACGAGGTAGACAAGGCCACTTGCCGCCAGAAGACCTCATTAGAGACCTCTTTAGTTCAAAGCATCTTCGTACCAGAGTGTGTGCGAGTGGCTGGGTAAAAGGCCAGATGAAGCGAGTCAAGTGGAAGCGTGGCGTGTTGTGCAGACTGTTTTCTTCCCTCGAGACCACGATTAACTACAGTGTACACTGATTATGGGGACAACTCTCTGAGGTTTCTAGCGGCGAACGAGGAAGGATTGAGGGCGGATGAAAGTACCCATTAGTTTAAAACAGATTTGTTTTTGTCGTCTCCAGAACCCATTTCTTCCTTGTAACTCATACGCACAGAACACTCTTTCCCCCGAGCTCATGTTCCGCCCCATCATTTCGCTGTCTTCTACCTAGCTGCTCATCTTCAACATCAACGTTTTTTGGTCCAGAGACAGACATGGCGAGAAAGCTTGTCCGCCCCGAATTGTTAAAGCACTAGTTACAGTCTTGCCAAGAACGGCCAGTGATTCAGCATGGCCTTGTGCTGGAAAACGTGCCTCGTGTATGTGTTTTGAGAATACACCTGTCTCTGTCAATGGGACAAAGGACGTAGTAGCACGGGGATGTAAAAAAAAAAAAGGTCTTGTCTTTAGACGGCATTGATTTCCCGGTATCCATGATGGCCAGTGGGGGGGGGGGGGGGGGGGGGGTCTGAGTGCTGGAGGCTCCAAGGCGCACTACGGTTCGGCCCGCGGTCTACCAGTACATTCCCTCCCAGCCCGTCACGTTCTGATGGCGTCCCTCACATTTCTCGCATTCTGATCAAGGTCTGACACGTTTTTCACGTTCTATCAAGGCTTTCTACGGATGAAACGTGGACGCCGGACATCCGCACCGTGACTGCCGTGGCAAAATGTTGAAAGTTTAAAAATCTGGCACGGCATCCACGGCAATCACGGCCTGTCACGTTTGCCCATTCCGTCCCCCCGCGTTGTTTCACGTCCATCCCGTTTTGTGATGGCCTGAAACGTGATAGCCGTGGCTGCCGGGAATATAATGTAAACCTAGCATATTACCCTCACACACCGCGTTTATCAATAAGAATCTGAATTGTGTGTGCGTGCATTTCAGCCATGAAGTAAAGTGTCAAAGTCTATGCGTGCTCTGTTACAAAGAATGGTTGTGCATGATTTTAAATAAGGAACGATTTCTGATGGTAAGTGTAACAATATATCCCCTGGTACGTGTAACAATTTACAAAAACATATCATCAACAAAACAGTCAATAATGGGAATGTATTTCACTAACACATCTTATCAAATGATTCCCGCGCAATAGCTAAGTTTTTGAACTTATCTATTGATAAGTTATCTATTGATGTGTGTGTGTGTGTGTGTGTGTGTGTGTCTGTGTCTGTGTCTGAGAGAGAGAGAGAGAGAGGGGATACACACACACACACACACACACATCAAAGATTGATGTGATAGCTTTTGATCAGACTACTTTTGTGCAGGAGATGGGAGGTGCGCGTAGATACTGAGCTGTACACGCATGTCTTTATTCCTGTGTTCACCTTTCCAAAGCACGACCTATCCCGATCGGTAAAACAAATTCCACTGCCTTGTAACAACAAGTATTGAAAAAAATCCACACTTCCTGAAATGTGATTGTTACACGGGGACAATGCACCGTTTCAAATGGAACAAGAACGCCGAAGAATCTAAAACGCAAGTAATTTCCATCACACGGTGACGTTTTAAGATGCACGGGTTGTTTAACATAACAAAAATTAATACAACACTCCCGCAAATTAGCTCACTAAGACATGGGACCAATAAATGGGAAAACAAAGAAAGTGCAGATCTAGAGCACAAAGAACGAGGTCTTGACCGTCATCAATTGAACAAAGCAATGACCCCCCCCCCCCCCTCTCTCTCTCTCTCAGACACAGACACACACACACACACACACACACACACACACACACACACACACACATACACACACACACACACACACACACACACATACACACACACACACGCACGCACACTCCACAGATAACGTCTACATCTTTTTCAACACAACATTTTGCCTTGAAAATGATGTCTGTTTTCATTCGCAGATTTTGCTCTGAACATTTTTCATCGCGACGTAAAAGAACAATCAGCGATTATGCAACAGCAACAAAGGATAATAAATAATATAACTTTGTCAGCTCTGTCTGAAAAAGACAAGTAGGCTGACGTTGATGAATTAAGGTTTGGACTAAGTTGTCAGCCAATGGCTGATGCGCACGAGTAAGTTACCAACCGAGTGGGAGTCAGCCGCGATTAGTTCAAATTGAGGTTTGTTTGTGATTTCAACCAATCCAACCGCGCGGCTGGCTCCCACTCGGTTGGTAACTTTCTCGTGAACATCAGTTCAGCTCTCTGCGACATTAACGACGCAGTCGTGACGGTTAGACCTGAAGGTTTCGGGCCAGACATCTGCACGATCATTTTCAGGCCATGGTTTTTAAATTAAAGATATAGTAATAACCTCATGTTTGCGCGTATGACCTGTTTCGTGACTCAAATTAACCAGAAAAATGAAACTCATGTATGCAAAACCACGGTGCTTGCTTTCAAGAAAATACAGTAAGCACGCTTTTTTTATTCATCTTATTTCTTCAGTTGCGTAAGAAAAAACCGCAAGTTTATTATATCCTTAATTTAAAAACCATGTCAATTACTCACAGAAATATTATACTTCTGTCTGAACAGCCCTTTTCCCCCTTACAGGCGTATGAAAGGTCAAAAATATTGGTCTGCAGTTTCAAAAACGAATCATACATGTAGTGTTCACCGACAGACACTATGCGGACAGTAATTTTTTCTGTCTCTGTTCGTTTTAACAAGTTTACTGATTATACCGTCGCACGCATAGAAATTCCACATCAGTATTACATTTTAAGATCAGCATGCGAACAAATCCGTCCTGACGATTTTAATTCACAATATAAGCACATTCAGCTGTCTGTGGCGGTTGCAGATGATAAATTGTGCATTTCAACGACAGGACACATCACAGAGGACATGTCCTATGTCAACGACAGGACACATCACCGATTTGATGTCCCATTTCAACGACACGACACATCACAAATGCCATGTCCAATACCCACACGTGACTGTTAGTGTCGGACAGCAGGCCACGGCGTGATGTTCAACAGGCCTGCAGCTGCTTGCCGTCCAGTCCCCGAGGTTTGGACTTAGAGAACCGGCACTTGACAGAGGACTTGGTTAGAAACGTGTCCGCGTTGTTGTCTGTACCATTGTCCGAAGAGTCCCCTTTACCGGGGTTTAGCGGCGCAAAGCGGGTGTCTTTATGAGTGACGCCCCATGAAGCGTGGGGTCTGTTGGACTGCAGCGAGTCTCTGTCCTTGGAGCACGAAGCCTCCCCTTCACGACAGCAGTCTTTGTCCTGGTCCCGGGACGCCGGAGCCCCCTCATAGCACGCCGCTTCCGATACGCCGTCTTCTTGGGACGAAGCCAGTCTTTCGTCGGCCTTCGTGGAAGTATGGACAGGCGGGCTCTGGGGCTCCTCGGCGTCCTCGTACTCGGCCAGCTTGCTGAGCTTGTGATGGGTGAAACTGATGGACTCTTTGAGCACCGGCTTGCTCGGGCCGAACCTCAGCTTGTGGCCCTTGCGGAAGGAGGCCGGCGGCGGGGTCGGGGGGCGGCCGTTGTGCTGCCTGAAGAGGTCCTCAGGACAGGTGTTAGCGCGGCGCCGAGGGGTGGCGTCCATGCCGAAGAGGCCTCCCTGGTCATGGGCGTCGTGCAGGTCGCTAAGCTCCTGGTCCGTGCCGCAGTCCTCCACCGTGATCTCTGGCAGCAGCATGATAGGCAGCTTGCAGCCAGCACCCACCGTGGGGTCGGAGTTGGCACGGGGCCGGCCTGTCTCGTCTACCGTCAGCAGGTTTCCGTCACACCTGCTGCTGTGCGGGCTCGCCATTCTCTGCACACACACACACGAAGAACGAAGGGTTACTCTTGGTGGGAAAGGAAGGACATGACACGGGCTGAGGAGTCTTCATTTTGTGAGAAACACTTACACAACAAAAGGATTAACCTTAAATGGGGAAGAACTGTATAACTTTGAAGCAAAGAAAGGCGAAGTACGGGAGTAGTACTGTGCAACACAGACAGATACTGTATGAGATGGGGACACAGGACACACACACACACACACACATCCACACACACACACATCCACACAGACACACACACACTAACAGACACTCGCACACACACACACACACACACACACACACACACACACACACACACACACACACACACACACACACACACACACACACACTAGCGCGCGCGCCGACAAATCACACAAGGTTTATGTGTGAGAGCTCATGGGGCAATCTTTACACCGCGCAACATAGACGGACAGGCTTTATAATGAAACTCCTCACATTTCTTATGCAAACCCTCCGATTTAAAAATCCCTTTCTCGTGTGACATTCATGATTTTTCACTTTATTCGTAATTTTCAGGGACTAATAATTTCAAACTTTAAGAGTCGTAATATACGGAAGGACAATTTTGTAGAATTGGTAAGATTGGAGCAGAGATTATTGTTGTCTGTGACCTGAATCTCTAGACTGATAAGAAGTACAAATCACGCTGGGTTTTGAGAGTAATGAAACAAAGCGTCATAAAGAGGCATCGATGGTCAACAACAACAAAAGAAACAGAACAGAAACAAAGAGTAACAGAAAATTTAACAAGTCGCGAAAGGCGAAACTACATTTAGTCAAGCTGTCGACGTCGAACTCACAGAATGAAACTGAAACTGAACGCACTACATTTTTGTAGCCGCCGGCTATTTATAGCCGCCGGCTACTTAGGTTTCGCTCTCGGTGTGTGTTTGTTGTTAGTTGAAGAATGGGGACTGTATCTCTGGTACTCTGGGGTCACTTGAGCTCAAATATGGCGAGTAGCTTGGAATTGTGGGGCCAAGAGTTTGTGCAAAAAATTACGTTCCTAACGGTAGGCAAACGGAAGATATTAGCTTTACCCGCTTTTGGCACCCGGCCAGGAAAAACAATTCCTGTAAAGCGGGTGCTAAAGATTTCGCATGAGGACGCGCATTTCAACCTAACACTTGACGTCGAAGACATGTGCTAAGTGAGACCTAAAACCTTTATACACGAAGCATGGAAGCTTTTACAAAGCATGGGCGTGTACACTAGTCAGATAACATGTTTTTTTAATTCGTTTCAGCTGTTGTCAAAGACGTTTTCAACTTAAATGGAATGTGTACTGTCATTGCGTATGTCTGGGTTTGAAACATCGTCCCGCGGGGCTCGCCATGCCTGCAGCTGGTGTCAGCTAGACGTGAAAGATCTCTGGAGGTAATTGAAGATGTCTACTCTTCTATAGTTCAGTTGTCACGGCTTCGGGTAAGGAAAGGGTTGTAGTGTACAGGCGTCTCAGTGGTAAGTCGAGACTATCAGAATATACTCTAAGAGAGGCTCACTTTTGACGAGCCCACGATAGCTAAATTGTTTAGGGCGTACATGTGGTAAGGCGTAGGTGCGAGGTTCGACACTCCTCATGGCCCGAATATTTTAAAGTTTATCCCCGAGTACGCAGTACTGGTGATCCAAGCAAATAAGAGAACAACGTTGAAGTGACAATGACTAGGTTTAAAATGTCCCTTATCAGAAAGTTCAACCTCAGTCCTTTGATGTTTATTAAACACATTTTCATATAAAGTTGGCGCTTCATATGAAAAAGTGGCTTTGAAATTGACCCTAATCCTTCTTTGGGCTCTGTAAATGTCGTTTGGGGCTATGGTTGTAAAACGGTATCTACTGGTCACCCCAATGTATAAACTGAAAACTCTTTCTGCACCAGAACACGCAGAAAGGATTGTATCTGCCTGATGTCTGATGCTTTTCAAAATCCCCAACCACTAACACCTTCAAAACGGACATTAACTGACACTGTTGTTTTTCCCTATATAATCCTTACTATTTTTCCGAGACGTCGTCGTGTTGTGTATTTAGCTTGCCACAACCTCATACATGGTCCTAAAAGTTAAAGTTGAAGAAAATACTAAAGATAAATGAACAAGCTGACGCAGTGTCATTCGCACCGTGAATCCCCCCATGGGAACATACTAAAGTCTGGTTCCAAATAGGCTCATTTTCCTTCTATTTCTTTGTATTTCTGCCTCGTAGGGGTAGGGGTGTTCAAACCAAAGGCACCTTTAAACCAAAATTCAAATCACACATCTAAGACACTCAGCTGGTAAAAAATTCCAAACAATCCTAAAAGTACTTCACTACTAAAAATGCTTTTAAAAAGAGCCGTTATTTTTCCCTCTATATTCAGTATTGTGTTTTCTGCGAACATGTAGTCTATTTAGATGGTTGTCGTGTGCACTTGAGTTGCTAAAGCGTTTTCAGTTGGGCATATGTCGCAAAGCAAAGAATTAGCCCTTTGAAAACCATCAGAACTGTCACACAAAAATAACATTTACCTATCTCACCAACTGACCAAACATAGGTCTTTTCCTTATGTATTATGTATTGTCGTGTTTTTTGTAGCATACTTGTGAAAACAGCCACCACTGTTGTAAATGATACTTTAAAGAGCATTATTTCATTTTTACAGTTGAAGGACAACCTGGACTGCCGTATATTACAGCTGTTTTACAATCAGCCCAAATTTTCTTAACAAACGTATGTTAAGAACAACTCCCATAGTGAAATTGAAGGAAAACAAAGTGAAAATCCCCCTGCCATAGAGGAGCTAAAGAATCAACAATAAACGACTGCATGGATAGCTTGATGCACGAATGCATTGCGGACATGTTTGTCTCCAACCAAGAGAAGGTTCCAAAAAATCACTTTTGTGCTTCTTATTATACAGTGACGTCAAAGACAGCCTTTTCTGCTGTTCATACATTCAGGGGTTATGGTTACACTAAACGACGTAGTTGTAGCCATACTGCCATCCAGATTTATTTTTTCCTTGCGAGCAGTCACAGGGTGTTTGTGCTGTCTGCCAACCGTTAGATGACCCCGCCCAAGTCTGTCAAGGGACCGTTTGACCGTTATAGAACGCGTCTTTTTGATTTTTTGGCACAGTTGGAAACGGTTGATTTTTATCCCTACCATTGTTTCCAAACATTATATAGGAATGTTTTGTGAAGAACGGATAATAGCCGCTACTTGCATGTGTAGCAAAAGTGAGCGTACATACTCACCCTGGTCGTCCAGCCGTTGTCCGTTGCCCGACTTTATCTGTCTGTACTGAACATTACCTTTGGATATTTCTCCAACGCTATGAAGTGTTGCAACGCTAAAATGTTGCAAAATGTTGTATGACCCCAAGAGCTCAAAAAAGATACTTGAGAACGTCAAGGTCACAGGGAGAATGAATGTGGTCTAAAAACTGCAAAATTTCACATTGTGCCAGTTTTCTGGAAAACAAATTAAAAACAGCGGGCTTAGTTTTGTATGGTATACAAGAAAAAGAAAGCCTTATCTTCTGATACCATTTTGGTTGACCTCGCTTCAATGTCAAGGTCAGAGGAGCCCTTCAAAGTTGAATTGTAGACATATTTTGATGTGAGCTTGCCCCTTTAACTTTACTATGGACGATATCTCTTACAAACTTAAACACTGAGTGGGGCGTTTGTTAGAATTTCATAGTGAGCCACATCTGGTCACATATCGTTAGGGTCAAGGTCACATTGACCCCTATGAAAAATGTGACCAAGCCGGGTAAAGAAATCCATGTGTCTTGGTAAAAAATCTTAACAAAACAAAGCCCATGCGACTCTCATGCTTGACCTTTGTCTTAAAGTGACCTTGACCTTCAGGTGACCTTGAAGGTGAAGGTCTAACAACTGAAGCTGGCAAGGACATTGTACACTATTAGAACTGGTTTACAGATTTTTTCTACCAAATTACACATGACCTTTGGCCAAGGTCAAGATCATCAAAGGTCACACATCACAAGGCTATCAATTCAAGACATAGGAAGCATAAACATACTTATTGGCACTTTCTACAAAGAGACATTGTCACTTTTAGTGATTCAATTGCCCGTTTCAGTCACATTTCATAAGGGGCAAAGTGACCTTGACCTTGATGATATGTGACTAAATGTGGCTCAATATCAGTATATAACATGTGCCCCACACAATTATGAAGTTTGAAAGATTTTTTTCATAGTTCAGGGTCAAGGTCACTTCAAAACATGTATACAATCCAACTTTGAAGGACTCCTGTGACCTTGACATTGAAGCGAGGTCAACCAAAATGGTATCAGAAGATAAGGCTTTCTTTTTCTTGTATACCATACAAAACTAAGCCCGAGATATTATTTCACAAGATCGTTCACCGCAAGGTGCCAAACTACTTATTAGCGATATTGCCACCATTGATATCAACTAATAACTCATATCACCGGCGCAGACCTCTAGACAGGAAAGTTCCATCGTCTAAAACTGAATTATATAGAAACTCATTTCTCCCATCTACTACACAACTCTGGAATTCTTTACCTGACTATATAAAACTTAGTGATTCCCTAAGTGAATTTAAGCACTTTTTGTCAAAAAACGATTTAAGTCCGCCGTGTTATTTTTATTCTGGAGATCGCATGTCACAAATAATTCACTGTAAGCTCAGGTTATATATAAGTGATCTCAATAACGATCTAGTGAGACGTCACGTTGCTACAGATGCATCTTGTGACTGTGGATTCCCGTCCGAATCCGTACAACACTTCATATTCGATTGTCCAAATTATCGCGAAGCACGTCAAGAAACTATACATACCCTCCCTAATCACACAATTCACCTCCCCCACCTTTTAAACGGAGACAGACAGTATTCTTTAGATTTGAACAGGAAAATTTTTTCCACCGTACACTCGTTCATTGAACGTTCTGGCCGCTTTGGGCAAGTCAGAATAAATGCTCTACAAACCGGACAACAACTTTAACTTCTGCACATCTCCTACCCATCCCTCTTCTTTTATTCATCTTCTTTCCCTCCTTCCTTCCTTTACTGTCTTTCTTTATAATCATTATGCAACGTTCATTACGTTATTAATAGATTTGGTTTATTGAGACAAATTTTTCACCCGTTACCGCCTTATGTTGTACTGTCATGCAGGAACACCACTATAAGCTTCTAGCTTGTTGCTGTTTCTGTGAACTTTGTATACATGTCATGATTGTAACCCTTGTTAAAATAAACTTATGTTTAAACCAAAACTAAGCCCGCTGTTTTTAATTTGTTTTCCAGAAAACTGGCACAATGTGAAATTTTGCAGTTTTTAGACCACATTCATTCTCCCTGTGACCTTGACGTTCTCAAGTATCTTTTTTGAGCTCTTGGGGTCATACAACATTTTGCAACATTTGGTGTTTCTTCACTTCATAGCGTTCGAGAAAAATCCAAAGGTAATGATTTGTACAGACAGATGAAGACGGGCAACGGACAACGGCTGTACGACCAGGGTGAGTATGTACGCTCACTTTTGCTACACATGCGAGTAGCGGCTATTATTCGTTGTTCACAAAACATTCCTATATAATGTTTGGAAACAATGGTAGGGATAAAAATCAACCGTTTCCAAATGTGCTAAAAAATCAAAAAGACGCGTTCTATAACGGTCAAACGGTCCCTTAACAGACTTGGGCGGGGTCGTCTGACGGTTGGCAGACAGCACAAACACCCTGTGACTGCTCGCAGTAAAAAAATAAATCTGGATGGCAGTATGGCTACAACTACGTCGTTTAGTGTAACCATAACCCCTGAATGTATGAACAGCAGAAAAGGCTGTCTTTGACGTCACTGTATAATAAGAAGCACAAAAGGGATTTTTTGGAACCTTCTCTTGGTTGGAGACAAACATGTCCGCAATGCATTCGTGCATCAAGCTATCCATGCAGTCGTTTATTGTTGATTCTTTAGCTCCTCTATGGCAGGGGGATTTTCACTTTGTTTTCCTTCAATTTCACTATGGGAGTTGTTCTTAACATACGTTTGTTAAGAAAATTTGGGCTGATTGTAAAACAGCTGTAATATACGGCAGTCCAGGTTGTCCTTCAACTGTAAAAATGAAATAATGCTCTTTAAAGTATCATTTACAACAGTGGTGGCTGTTTTCACAAGTATGCTACAAAAAACACGACAATACATAATACATAAGGAAAAGACCTATGTTTGGTCAGTTGGTGAGATAGGTAAATGTTATTTTTGTGTGACAGTTCAGGGCCCGTATGCTTATGGGGGAAGTTCGCGACAACTCCCGAAGTTTTGAGTGACATCGGAAGTACTTGCCTCACTTTCGTATGCATGGGCCGGAAAAAGGGTTTACCTCGAAGCAAAGCGAGGAAGTAACTCAGGGTATTTTGCGACTACTTCTAAAGTTTTGAGTGACATCGGAAGTACATCCTCACTTTCGCATGCATGGGACGAAAAAAGAGTTTACTTTGGAAGCTAACGAGGAAGTAAATGAGGGTAAATGTACTACAGCCAGACCCAGTAGTAAACACGCTACTTCCACAGTTTCTCAGTGCAAAAAGGCAGGGCTTTTCTTCAGTTTTTCATGTCAAACCGAGCTGACGCTCCCAAAGAGAGAAAATAGAGGGAAAAGTCGTATCTTCTGCATGCATTTCGTGCAAATTTCCCTGAATACAAACCTGAGTTGCCAGCTTTGACTTTTGTTTGTTCTGGGTCATTGGCCACCACTCTTTCATTCCCGCTTATACGAGGGGGTTACTGTGTTTCTATGAAAATGGGCGTCGTTGTGTGCATGTGTGAGTGTGTGTGTGTGTGTGTGTGTTTGTGTGCGTGCGTGCGTGTGTGTGTGTGCGTGTGTGTGTGTGTGTGTGTGTTCGTTCGAGTGTTGAAGTGTAAGTTTCTGCTATTTTTTTTGTCATTGCTTTATCTGTGTGTGTGTGTGTGTGTGTGTGTGTGTGTGTGTGTGTGTGTGTGTGTGTGTGTGTGTGTGTGTGTGTGTGTGTGTGTGTATTTGTGCGAGTGCCTGTCTGCCTGTGTGTGCGTGCGTGCGGGTATAATTGTGCGTTTGTTCCTTCATACGTTTGTTTGCGTGTTCGCGCGTGCCGTGTGTGTGTGTGTGTGTGTGTGTGTGTGTTTGTGTGTGTGTTTGTGTGTGTGTGTGTGTGTTTGTGTGTGTGTGTTTGTGTGTGTGTGTGTGTGTGTTTTCGATGTTATGTGTGTGTTCGACGGTGTGTGTGTGTGTTCGACGGTGTGTGTGTGTGTGTGTGTGTGTGTGTGTGTGTGTGTACCCACTCCCCACACTATGATGAGCTGACTATATTTGCGCCTTGATATTTTATTCATGTTCTTACGTTTTATGCTGTTTATTGTGATTCACCACACCCGAGTTTATCGTAATTGAGATAATAAAGTGTTCTATGTCTATGTATTATGTCTAATACACATGCACACACGCACGTAGGCTACAAAAATCCAATCTTGACTTTGAACTTTATATAAACATACAGTCCTCTTCACAATTAACGAGGACAAACGTAATTTACAAACACCTAAGTACAACAATTTTTCTGTTTTAAAAATTCGGACACACATTTTCTCAAATAATATGAAATTCGCTGAACTTATCTTCTTTTCACTACACCTTATATCTTGATTCCCAAAAAATGGAGTTCTGCCTTTTTAAATTTACCAGTAACACAAACATTCGCTCTGACCAAACTATTTTTGTCCAGCAGTTTTACCGATACACAATCATTAAAAAAAACACTACAAAAAGAGTTTTAAGTTAACCGACTTCGCTACCACATAAACAACCTTTTTTATTGTCCCCAACATTCTGGTCAACGAAATCATTATTATAAAAGACAGTCATTCTATTTAAGGACAATTATCACAGCTTTCGTTCAACCAGTTAAAAACAACAATTATAGTAAAAGCTACAGCGCGATCAACGTTTGCCCATTTACGAACTCGCGATGAGATTTGTTTCTTCTGGTCACCAAGCCTACCGTTTACAAACGCATGCGCACTAATTGGGATTCCCCCAATTTTCTCGACCTTGACCTCAGAACTCTCGAAGCCACTACTTCGGCGTTCAATTTAGCTCGTGCATACCGAGTAGCTGGCAACTTTGCTTTCGAAGTTCCCACTTCCAATGTCAAGGGCCTCTCGCTTGACATAATTATACGACGATATCGCATCTCAAGGGTCCTTACCCATCCAAAAGAAACCTCCAGCGCATAATACAATTGCAGGACATTCCGTTTTTAAAGGCAGCTCATTGGGAAATTATCTCAGACACAATATCGAAGACGTGAAATGCGTCAATCGAGCAACTGTCGTAACTTGGCTACAATGAGACGGTCTCCTACCTTGCACCATAGACACGGACTGTGACATTCTTGTTTAATTTAGGTGAAATGCTTAAAACAGAGTGACTCAAAAGCGACAGTTCGATCAGTTACTGACCGAAAAAAACGTGCTCGAGTCATTCGGCGAAGGTGGCGAGCTTTCAAACCAGCACGACTGAATAACTCAGAATGCCTTTTTTCATCATGCCTCTATTCTACACGAGTAACATAGTGCAGTGGTAACGGTTCCGGACTCTCGTTCATTTGCTCCGGGTTCAAGTTCCGCCGGGAGCTATATATTTTTTATTAATCTTTTCCTTTTTAAGCCTCCGCAATTGCATTCCGGCTGCAAAAACCGGGTTTTGCCTCTGTGTTCATTTTATTCATTTGCAAAAGAAACCTTCCTATGCTTTGAAAAAATCATATCATGTCTTGACTTTCAACTGTACGCGCGTGTGAAAATGTGTGTCACTACGGTGAGTATGTGTGTGTGTGTGTGTGTGTGTGTGTGTGTGTGTGTGCCGTGTGTGTGTGACGTGTCACTTGTGTCATCATAGTTTCAGTGTGTGTATGAGTGTAGATTGAGAGAGAATGAGAGAAAGTGAGAGAGAGTGAGTGTGTGGTTATTTGTTTGTGACTGTGTGCGTGCGTGTATGGGTGCGTGTGTGTGTGTATATGTGTGCGCGCGAGCGCGCGCGTGTGTGTGTGTGTGTTTATGTGTGCCGTTAGTGTCACTTGTGTCATAGTGTCAGTATGTGCATGAGTGTACGTTTGTCTGTGTGTGCGTGTGTCGTAAGAGAGAGAGAGAGAGAGAGAGAGAGAGAGAGAGAGAGAGAGAGAGAGAGAGAGAGAGAGAGAGAGAGAGAGAGAGAGAGAGAGAGAGAGCGACACTTCTTTGGCAATTTTGGACCAGACAGCGTCTTTATGTTTAACAGTTAGACTGTTCTGAAATCAGAATAACCGTTCTTTCGTAAAACACTTCTGTCAAGAGTACACAATTTCACCATCTGTGTCTACTTTCTTTTTGAGCGGCACACGTGCCTTGCCATTTTCGTTGACTGCCATGTTGATAGAAACGTGCGCATGCGTATTAGTAGGGATTCCCCCAATTTCCCCGACCTTGACCTTAATACTCTCGCTGTCACTACTTTGGCGTTCAAGTCAGTTCATGCATTGTGAACAGTTAGAAAGTTGACTTCGGGAGTTCCCACTTCGAAAAGAGGCCTCTACTTCCAGTGTTTCTTACTTCTAGTTCATGCATACGGGCCCTGATGGTTTTCAAAGGGCTAATTCTTTGCTTTTCGACATATGCCCAACTGAAAACGCTTTAGCAACTCATGTGCACATGACAACCATCTAAATAGACTACATGTTCGCAGAAAACACAATACTGATTATAGAGGGAAAAATAACGGCTCTTTTTAAAAGCACGTTTAGTAGTGAAGTACTTTTAGGATTGTTTGGAATTTTTTACCAGCAGACACCCTTTCACTGCTGAGTGTCTTAGTATTGTAAGATGTGTGATATGAGTTTTGGTTTAAAGGTGCCTTTGGTTTGAACACCCCCACCCCTACGAGGGAGAAATACAAAGAAATAGAAGGAAATTGAGCCTATTTGGAACCAGACTTTAGTATGTTCCCATGGGGGGATTCACGGTGCGAATGACACTGCGTCAGCTTGTTCATTTATCTTTAGTATTTTCTTCAACTTTAACTTTTAGGACCATGTATGAGGTTGTGGCAAGCTAAATACACAACACGACGACGTCTCGGAAAAATAGTAAGGATTATATAGGGAAAAACGACAGTGTCAGGTAAAGTCCGTTTTGAAGGTGTTAGTGGTTGGGGATTTTGAAAAGCATCAGACATCAGGCAGATACAATCCTTTCTGCGTGTTCTGGTGCAGAAAGAGTTTTCAGTTTATACATTGGGGTGACCAGTAGATACCATTTTACAACCATAGCCCCAAACGACATTTACAGAGCCCAAAGAAGGATTAGGGTCAATTTCAAAGCCATTTTTCCGTATGAAGCGCCAACTTTATATGAAAATGTGTTCAATAAACATCAAAGGACTGAGGTTGAACTTTCTGATAAGGGACATTTTAAACCTAGTCATTGTCACTTCAACGTTCCCTTCACTAAAGTGGCTAAGATGCCTGGATCATGGGGTCCTGCAGACTTTAATTGTGTGTCTGTCTGTCTATCTGTCTGTTCGTCTCGACTTAACAGCTTATTGCTGGGAAACTACTGGGCGCAGTTCGTTCAAAAGTTGATACACTAACTTGATAATAGGTCCGATTGATCGTATTAAAACTTCATAATGTTACCTGGGACCTAAATGCGAAATAAACCACAAAAAAACGACTTGGCGGTGGGAGGAATTCGCGGTGCAACAGCCAGCCAGCCAGTCTGATAGAACGGTGCAAGGTCTTGGCAAACCAAGACTATGCCATACTCGTAGCAAAGCCGCCGAATGGTACCGTAAACCAAGAATAGTGACGTAAGAAAATAGAATGTCGTCTTTTGATTTGGAACGTGACGTGTTTTAGAATGGAGATGTGGTAGTGTGTGTGTGTGTGTGTGTGTGTGTGTGTGTGTGTGTGTGTGTGTGTGTGTGTGTGTGTGTGTGTGTGTGTGTGTGAGAGAGAGAGAGAGAGAGAGGGAGAGAGAGAAGGAGTGAGTGTGTGTGTGTGTGTGTGTGTGTGTAAATGTCTGAAGAGTACTCGGGTCCAGCGCGAGCGTTTTTTATTATTTTCATCGGAGCATGCAGCTTTCACTTTTTTCTTCTGCACTCCTTTCTCGCTCTCTCTTTCATTTTATTTAAATTTTTGTAATTTTTTTATATTCTTTTTTTTATTTTTTATAAAAAAATGTTATTTAGTTTTTTTTCTCAATTAATTGAGGTGGTCGAGGACGACCCCTCTTCTTCAAAGCCTTGGGAGAGGTGCACATGACTCTCCCTCCCTCTCTCTCTCTCTCTCTCTCTCTCTCTCTCTCTCTCTCTCTCTCTCTCTCTCTCTTTTTTTTTTGTGCTCTTCAGTAAAACTCTGTTTGTCTGTCTGGCTGTCTCTCTCTGTCTCTGTCTCTCTCTCAGTCTCACACTCTCTTTTTGAGGGGAGGGAGTGTCATTTCTTGAGCTATCTATCTATCTATATATATATAATCCAGGTGTTCAGCACTGCATCATCTTTAACAATCCACTTGTTTAGAACTAGGCTTTGTTACTGTCTTATTCATTTTTGGAATTCCGGCACGCAAAACATATTACGTCATGTATAATTACGTCATAGACTCTAATAAGACAGACATTGCGTCAAAGGATATTTGTAAACATCGTGCGAGTTAATTATAGAACACCCTGACGAAGGCCACGAGGCCGAAATATTGGTGAAAACGTGAAGGCTTGTTTTGGTTATTTTTTCCATATTTGTTTATATATATATATCTATATATATAGAATGACGTCAAGAGCGAGAATGCGTAGAAATTACGTCATGAGCAAGGGAGATCATCCTTTACTCTGTGTGTGTCTCCACTGCCTACATTCCAACAAGGAATTTTGAAAGCATTCTCGCTCTTGACGTCATTCTATATTTAACTTTTCTTTAAAAGTACAAGCGATCGAGTGCACATTTTGGCATTTTTAGCAGCGCTCTCATTATAAATTTCTATTTTGTTGCTTCAACAACCAAGAGCAGCTGCTGATACTTCAAAATTTCTTTTTCATACTCTTCATTGACAGTTGCAGGGGAATCAAAGAAAGATTCTCGTCTATGCAGAGGGCCTACCGCAGAAATGTGGTTTTCTCTTTTGCATGGAAGTTTGAGAGTTCTTCTCTGTTTTATGCCAAGAGACAGCCTGATGAGAGCTTCTCAGCTCGAAACCGGTAGTAGTCTTGGCTAAACAAAACCGGACCTTTTCAGGTTCAGCACTCTATGAGAATGCCCTTAAATGCACTTCGGTGACTTTACAATCCTTTGAGGTTGTAGAACTCTCCTCGGGTTACTCTTGTTCAGTGTTGCAATCGGCTCCGAAAGGGTTTGATTCTCCAGTAGGCTGTCTGTGAAGAGTTCTTTCTAGATCTAATTCTTACCCCCTCCCCCCACCTCTTCCATTACCTCTAGTGTGCTCCCTGCTTTCAAAATTCCTTGTTGGAATGTAGGCGGTGGAGACACACACAGAGTAAAGGATGATCTCCCTTGCTCATGACGTAATTTCTACGCATTCTCGCTCTTGACGTCATTCTATATTTAACTTTTCTTTAAAAGTACAAGCGATCGAGTGCACATTTTGGCATTTTTAGCAGCGCTCTCATTATAAATTTATATCGTATATATATATATACGACTAGTGTCTGTCTGTCTGTGCGCGATGCGCGGCCAAGGTTCTCGATGGATCTGTTTCAAATTTGGTGATCATATTCAGGTACATCCTGGACACAACCTGGTCGATGAGATATTTCAACACGTGCTGTCAGCGCGCAGCGCTTTGCGCGCTGAACCGATTTTGTTTTTTTTGGTCTGGATCCACTACCAGTAACTCTTCCTTATCTTCTCCAGTGTTTTCAGCCGCGATTATCTCCCTTCCTCCGTGTGGCGTCAATCCATATTCCCGTTACTTCGTTACTATCTTTAGAAGGTCACTGCACGTTACTATTTTTAGAAGGTCTCCAGTGTTTTGCGCGTTTATCTCCTTTCCTTCGTGCGTCCCAGGCGCAGCCTGGTATTCGGCTCTACTTCTTTCCGGCGAAGCCGGTACCCGGCGAAGCGGGTAATCATCTAGTATATATATATAAATATATTCGTGCTGATTGGTCGAGGTATGTTCCTGCCTTGGAATCGGCGTTGGGATTTTTGTTTTGCAGTACAACACCCATTTAAGCCTGGCGTCCTTTAAAAAGGACGCTTACATTTTCCCCACCTGATTTACAACACAGACTCTGAGAAAGGTCTAAGTCACTGATTGGTGTTAGGGAGGTAACAACGTTTCAGAAGCTGAGTTGGAGAAAGTTATCTCTCTTGGCAGTAAAGTGTCATGGTGGACAGCATTCAAAATCCACATGCTGAGCAGATCAAGATGAGTTCCAAAAGAAGGTAAGGCTATATTTGTGTAATTATCAACATTTTTAATATCATTACTGAAGGTAATTTGAAGACAAAGGCATAATCTAGAAACATATTTTTCTTTTTGTGAATATAGTCCATAGTTTGTGTTATAGGCAGTTTCGATCTGGTGTTCACACATCTGCTTTGTAGTGTATTAGTGAAGGACAATCGATCCGAAAATGTTCGAATCGAGAGAGGAAAAAGGGCGTCTGGCCGGCCGTGTGCTGAAGGTCCGACCACTAGCAGACGGCTCTGTTCGCGGTCTAGACTCACACACTTTCACAAATATCTTTCGATAGAATTCGTTATTCCACAAGTTATCAGACAGACAGCTGTATGCCACGGTTATCTACACATGTGCTCAGCTCTTATTGTTAAATTGCATCGGATTGAAGAACTGTGGACCAGAAAAGTATCGAATTGAAGGATGTTTCGCTCTGGCCGGTGTAACAGTCGCGCATGCGCATTGAACCTTCACAGTTACAAGGCACATGAAAATTAGTAATTAACGCGTGAAAATTACTAATTTTTAGTTTTGGCACTAGTAAGCCGTCAGGAGGCGAGCCAAAACTGAAAATTAGACATTAACACTTGAAAATTAGTAATTAACACGTGAAAATTAGTAATTAATACGTGAAAATTAGTAATTTTCACGTCATAATTGTAATTTTCTCGTGAAATATTTATTACACGTGTATTTAATCATTTCTTACATGTGCATGAAATATTTATTACACGGGTATTTAATCATTTCTTTCACGTGTATGAATTATTTATTACACGTGTATTAATCATTTATTACACGTGCATTAATCATTTATTACACGTGTATTAATCATTTATTACACGTGTATTAATCATTTTTGACACGCGTAATGGTTATGAGCCAAACGGCTTTCCATCCGCGACCCGGACCGCTGCGCGGAAAAGTGACATCACTCTTGTTCTGTACTCAGAACGCGTCCGTCTTTTGCGCAAACAGTTTGAGAAGACTTATGTATGACGGCTTACTAGTGCCAAAACCTAGGGTTACCATTTTCACGTGAAAATGAGTAATTAACAGTGTTAATTACTTATTTTCATTTTTGCCTCGTTTTCGGTCACAGTAGTCGGACTTTAAAAGTCCGCACTGAGAGGCTACAACGTCCGTCAAACATCACTCTCACACAATTTCTGAAATATCTTTTAATAGAAGGCCTTATCGAGCAAATTATCCGACGTGAAAATGCATGTCACAGTTTTCTGCAATAGCGCTTTCCTTAAACGTTGTTTTGGGTATCTTAGAAAAGAATAATCGACCCCGAAAACTTTCGAATCGAAGCTGTTCGTAGCAGACGGACTTTTGATCGGCTGTGGTCTCACACTTTCACATATATCTTTCAATACAATTCCTTATTCGACAAGTTGTCGGGCAGACAGCTGTACCTCATATTTATTTCCACTACTACACTCATACATCTGCTTTGTAGTGTATTAGTGAAGGACAATCGATCCGAAAATGTTCGAATCGAGAGAGGAAAAAGGGCGTCTGGCCGGCCGTGTGCTGAAGGTCCGACCACTAGCAGACGGCTCTGTTCGCGGTCTAGACTCACACACTTTCACAAATATCTTTCGATAGAATTCGTTATTCAACAAGTTATCAGACAGACAGCTGTATGCCACGCTTATCTACACATGCGCTCAGCTCTTATTGTTAAATTGGATCGGATTGAAGAACTGTGGACCAGAAAAGTATCGAATTGAAGGATGTTTCGCTCTGGCCGGTGTAACAGTCGCGCATGCGCATTGAACCTTCACAGTCACGAGGCACATGGAAATTAGTAATTAACGCGTGAAAATTACTAATTGTTAGTTTTGGCACTAGTAAGCCGTCAGGAGGCGAGCCAAAACTGAAAATTAGACATTAACACTTGAAAATTAGTAATTAATTGTAATTGTCTCGTGAAAATTAGTAACTTTCATGTGTTAATTACTAATATTTAGTTTTTGTGCTAGTAAGCCGTCATACTTTTGAGCATCTGAGATGGTACCCGACAAAAAATCCTGTAAGCGCATAGTGCTTTTAGTTATGCGCTATAGAAATCTCCTTAATAAATAAATAAATCCGATCCACGCCTATCAAAGATTTAGTTTTTCTTCTTCTAAAGCTATTTAAAAAAAATGAACAGCTTATAACACACACTTTGATTAAAGCGAACTCGACTTACCAGCAAAGAGCAATTTCTATCGTCCGTTTTTGCCACAACGTCAAATAGCTCCTTTTCCCAGTGGGAACGGCTCGCAAAGGCCCCGTCCCGACTGTGTGAGAGGAAAAAAAAAAAGGCACCGTCACTTGTCGTCGTGCTGAGTGGTCGCCGGGCGTCTTCCCCGCAACGTCTATATTGTCGGCTAGTCGGTATCCGAGTTTCCACGTTTTCTTGATCTCATCATTACATGTACTCGCGGTGTTACCCACAGGGCATTACATTTTCACAAAAGCCGATGTTACTAACAAAAATAGAATGGGTAATTCTGGGGAAAATGTCCTTAGGCAAGTACTCAAGTACTCAATAATTATGCAACTTTTTGATTATTTCGATTCATTACATCATCCAAAACGTTTGGAATGAATAACATGAATAAAATATAAGAATTACGAGTTCACAAAATGTAAAAAAATAAAAAAATAAAAAAATAAAAACCGTTGAGGAGGATCGAACCCGTGAACCCAATTTATAGGAAAAGCGATCGGGCGCTTTACCAACTGAGCTATTCTGTCGCACTACTGTAGGCGAGGGAGATTTTAACTTCAAATATTACACTTGAGTTCTCGAGCGTGGCGATCAGTATTGACTCGACACGATTTTCCGAGTCTCTCCGTTCGTTTTTGTGTACTGTTTTCTTTATCTCACTGTTCGAGGCAAGTTAAGTTATTAACTGCCCCTATGCTCCCGTTCACTTCGTATAAGTTTGGAAAGCAATATCAAGTAGCGATAATTTCAAGCGACATTATGTTATTGTCTGGCTACGAAATGCATTGACCAATCGCCGAAAGGCACTGACGTCATTGCATAAAAGGCTTTCCCTTCCCAGAATCCTCGATGACATACAAAGGATTTTGTTTGGGAAGACGACGATCTATGAACGGTGTATTATATAAAGGGAAGCAAGCGGTTAAAAACGGGCGTCGATAGAGCCAATGAACAGTGATGTGAACTTTTTTTTTTTTTTGTTTTGTTTTTTGGCCAAGCACATCATTGTGGGGCTTTTAATGAATAACATGCATCCGTCCACTCACAATATATTTTCTTTCATCCTTCAACATTTACCACTCAAAAAGTATATATACTGACGTCCAAAAGAAACGCGAAAAATATTATTTATTTTACAAATAATTTTTTTCTGGATTAACAAAAGTTGCGTTATTTTTGGCAGCCAGTATATCAAGACCGATGTCTGAGGAAGGTGTATTGTGAATTTTACCGCATCAGCGCACTTGCAATCCACGTAAAGCCCGAGTTAGCTGAGACATTTTTCTTGTGCAGTTCAGCTGCACGTGCAAGAAAAGCACAAATGATGACCAGTGAGTGGTGTTCACTGTCACTAGAGGATAAAAATGGCACAACGTTACAGGTTTCATCTGTCCCTTATTCGACGCAATCACCATGCCAAGACTCACTTCTGCTGAACGCGAGAGAGCCATTGGACGTCTGGAAGCTGGGGACACGCCGGAAGCCGTGGCTGCGACTTTCCAATGCCACATATCCACCATTTATCGTCTCCTGCAGCGGTTTGTGATAACTGGCTCTACTGCTGATGTCGAGCGAAGCGGCAGACCCCGAGTGACGACGCCAAGGCAAGATCGGCACATTTTCCGCAGCCATGTTGCACATCCCTTCTCAACAGCTGCAGAAACAGCCAGAACTGTTATAGGGACACACCAGGCACCCATTTCTAGGCAAACGGCCAGCCGGCGACTGCGCTTCAGGGGGCTGAGGAACTGCCGTCCAGCCAGGGGACCCGTCCTCACCGTGCGCCATAGACAGGCACGCCTGCATTGGGCGCAAGGCCACCTCAATTGGAACAATGTTTGCTGGCAGAACGTGCTTTTTAGCGATGAAAGCCGTTTTTGCATTGACCATGCCGACGGGCGTGTTCGGGTATGGAGAAGAAGTGGTTACCGCTATGCTGACAACTGTGTCGTGGAGAACAACTCCTGGGGTAGGCCCAACCTCATGTTGTGGGGCGCCATCGGCCACAACCAGGTGCTAGGTCCCGTCATCTTTCAAGGCCTGGGTCCTGGACCCGGCAACGGCGTAACAGCGCAGCGCTATATGGACCAGGTGCTGCACCCTCATGTGCTGCCCTTTTTTCAAGCCCATGGAAACTGGGTTTTCCAGCACGACAACGCGCGCCCCCACACCACCAGGGCCACTCAGGATCTCCTGCACCGCTCAGGCATCCAGGTGATGCCTTGGCCAGCGTTATCTCCTGACATGAACCCTATTGAGCAATTTCGGGACTTGCTTCAGACACAGCTCAACAGGGTGGTCCCAAGGCCCACAACTGTCGCTGATCTTGATCGGGCCGTCCGGCAGGCCTGGACCACCATTACCAGGCAAGCCAGCAACACGTTGGTCCGCTCAATGCACCGCCGATGCCAGGCCGTCATCGATGCTAATGGGGGCCACACACGCTATTGACTGTTCTGTTAAGCGCTAATAATGCATCGTCTCTACAACCTTACTGTGTTATGGACCATAAGTCAGTGTTCTACTCTACCAAAAATTGGACATTAATAATGAAATTTGAATTTTTGTACGATATTTTTAGTAGGCAATAAATGACACAAGACACTGTTTTTCGCGTTTCTTTTGGACGTCAGTATAGTATCAAAATTAATGAAAAACTTTTTTCTTACTTGTACCCTTAGACAATTTTCCTTGGTTGCCCCAAGATTGTGTTACTATTTGCTTAGACCATAGCTTTTTTTCTTTTTTTTCCGTTGAAATATGTATTTAAAATGCATATCATTATAATTATACACACACAAAAAACACAGTATGACATCCACTATATACATCTTGGTGTAACTTTGGGTCCGTATCTAGAAATGAGAAGAGAAGGAGAAAAAAATAAAAGAAATAAGAATAGAAAAATAAAAGAAATAAAAAAGAGGAATAAAAGTCATAATTTTACATTTCTGATCTGCAATTGCTTTTCGAATAAAACAAAGAGAGGAATTGAAGCCTTTGTTTTTTTATAAATACTTATGCACATTTTAGCAACCAAAATTATACGGTTCAATTCTTTCAACAGGGTTGCTTGCATTTTTCGATTTTTAACACCAAACATAATTTCGTGCACTGTTAACTCTATTTGTTTATCCATATGTACCCAAATATAAAATTCTATCTGTTTCCAAAACTCAATCACCACTGGGCAAAAGAGAAAAAAGTGTTCTATATAATCAACGCTATTGCTACAATATGAACAGACATTGTCCTCCACAACTTTCATTTTACATAACATAATGTTTGTGGGATAAATATTGTGAAGTAATTTCCATTGTAATACACGCAACCTTGTTTCTTTAACCGATTCAAAACTAGTCAGCCAATCTTTCTTATCAATTTCATAATTAAATTTCCTCCTCCAAAAGCCAATTGCACAAGGTTCAACAACTTTCATACTTACTAATTCTTTTCTAAACTGTTGTGCGCTATGTACTTTCTTACCACGATATAAGGGGATATCCATCAAATCAATTTCTTTCTTTCCGTGCATCGTCTTGTGCATTACATTCAGAGCAACAGCACGAACCATGTTATATTCCAAAATTCTCCGTGGGGATTTTCCTAAAACATCACAAATGAACTGATAGGAGACAAATTCGTTTCTGTATAAAACATCATGTACGCTATTAAGACCATTTCTCGCCCAATCTTCAAAATACAGTACATGTGATGTGAACTTGTAGTATTCATTCACTTGTTGTAATCATAAATTGCCGATTCATCAAGAGCGTCTCTTTAACATTTTAAGGAAATAGGCGATTGAATTTCATTATTTGTTTCATTGTTCGGATGAAAAAATTAAATATAAACAGAAGATTTTGTAAGGAAATTATTAATGTCGCCACCCTATGTTGTTCAGGAAATGTAATTTAGAGTGGGAAAGAAAGGAAGAGAGAGAGAGAGAGGCCGGAGAGAGAGAGAGAGAGAGAGAGAGAGAGAGAGAGAGAGAGAGAGAGAGAGAGAGAGAGAGAGAGAGAGAGACGCTTTGACGCTTTGACACTTTATTGTCATTAGCTAATAAAAGCCTTATAGACAAGGTAAAACAACAATTTCTGCATCATTCATAAAAGGGGTAAAAGGACGAATGAACAAATCTTGATAACAACAAAAACATAGCAAACTAGTTTATGAGTACGAGCAAAAAAACCAAAAAACACACCGACACGAAAGCCATAGGTAAACAAAAATATCTAAGACTAAGGGTAAAAAGCAAGGTATAGTATGTACACACAAAGGAAAATACTGATCCAACAGTTAACACACACTCATAAAACCAATCAATCTGCAGACCACACATAGAGAGAGAGAGAGAGAGAGAGAGAGAGAGAGAGAGAGAGAGAGAGAGAGAGAGAGAGAGAGTATATATATGTGTGTGTGTGTGTGTGTTGGTTGGTTGGTTTTTGGGTTTTAATGTCCCTTCAGCATTGTGTGTGTGTGTGTGTGTGTGTGTATGTGTGTGTGTGTGTGTGTGTGTGTGTGTGTGTGTGTGTGTGTGTGTGTGTGTGTGTGTGTGTGCGTCATTATTAGATTTCTGTGATGTTGTTCATCAAGTTGTATTAAGTATTTTTGATATTGGTATAGAAAGTACTTATATATGATATGACACTGATAAAACTGTACGTACATCCTTTCTTATGTTATAACCTAAATGATTATATACCTAGATGATGTGATATTGTTTAAATCTAGATTCATTTTTTAAGCAACTTCTAACATATATATATATAATTATATATATTAATTCCTTGCGCCTATGAACCCGCGCGTCTGCTTGTGACGTAATGTGATATGAATGGAGGGAGGGAGAGAGAGAGAGAGAGAGAGAGAGAGAGAGAGAGAGAGAGAGAGAGAGAGAGAGAGATTTGCTATGATATTATCATCCTAATCTTAACTATTAGGAGTTGACTATTTGCGCCTCGATATTTTATTCATGCTCTTACGTTTTATGTTGTATATTGTAATGCTGTGATACACCACACCTGAGTTTCTCTTTTTTGAGATAATAAAGTGTTCTATGTCTATGTCTAATGTTTTTAGGTATCATAGTTCAATGAATAGTAAATCAGTAGGTAAATTGAAACGATTGGGTTCAGTTTGTTTTATTAATTTTAAGTTTGTTTCGTTAATTTAGGATTGAAAGGTATTTTGTATGGTTTTTGAATTACATTTCTAATGATTTGTGATTAGTATATCTGCACGCTTGTTTATTATTAGATTCATTTTGTTGCTGTGTGGTTTCTTAGCTCCCTGGGACCAACCTTACTAAAAACTTGTGAAACTTGTGTTCGGCTCTATTCTGCGATCGTGTATTTCATGCAGCGCGCGCACATTATGAAACACTTTTCTTTCGAAAATCAACGTTCAGGAGTTCATCGGAGTTCACAATTTGTTGCGGAAATGATCGCTGGCACGTAGTGATCGCTCACAACGTGCTTTGCTCGAGGTCACAGATAAATACAAAGCACTGACCGACTTGGAAGCCGAAGATCCTAAATGTGAAAGATCCTAAATGTGAAAGATGATAAATGTGAAAAATAATGAAACCGTGACAACAATATTAAATGACAGTGGAACATTTATGAACAAAAATGAAATCTTAGTACATTTACGAAAACGCACAGAAATATTCACGCCAAAGAACTAAATACCAACCACATCAACGACGGACAAAAATTACATAAGCACCGAAGCAGAAGTAACCAGTGTTGGCAAAGTAAACACTTATAGTAAGGCCTGTCGTTCATCTGCGCAGCTTCAGCAGGACTACATACTCGCTGCGGCTTAGGACATCATGATGTATACGTGCTACGTGTACCTGAGTTCGCACTCACAGCGTCAATGCCGCGCGTGTCATTAATTTTGCAGCGAAAAAAAAGGGCCTTATTCCGAGTTGACATTAACATTTGCAAGTGATCTCCCTTAAAAAGTGCGATACGAACAAAATAGTTTTGTTTTTTAGTGAAGTTAAATTGAGCATTACTACATGGCATTTTGACATCATTCGGTGTTTTTTTTCATTTCAAAAAAGTGATTGCAATTTTAGGAAACAGTTACCTTTCTACTCTCAGAGACAATTTGAATTATTGTCCTTGTAGTGTTCGTTTTAAAGTTATTAGTTCTTCTATGGAATAGGTGCAGAGAAATTAAAAACAAATAAAGAATAAATATGTCACATTAATTTTGAATCATATCCATAGCATGTGTCAACATTTTATTGTTTTGTGCTTTTAAAAACCTGTTCGAAATTATTTAAACAAGAAAACAGGAAAAAAAGAGTTAGTCCCATGTGGGGATCGAGCCTGTGACCGCCGGATTCACAGTGCAACGTCCTATCCATTACACCAACGAGGCACCTGAAGAACCATAACAATTGAAGAAATATAAAGTTGAACGCATGGATGCGATCTAACAGCGATTGAAATCTTTGGTAAACAGTATCTGCTATTTGTACTAAAATGACTGTATAAAACATAACGATGACATGAACACACGCACAGCACCTGGGAAGCATTTATTTATAAATGGCCGTCTACAAGCGTTGACAAAATTTGACATGACGACACACGCGTTCCTCTTATGTGAACAGCTCAGATCATGGGTCAATAAAGTGTTACACAGATGGTCAAAATTAAAGTACAAGATATTTCACTGGAAGTGGAACTACACTGTTGCTTAGTGTCTGTATGAAGCTACAAGGTGAAAATAGAAAAAGAAAAACACGATTCTTGACTTTGATGGGCTTTTTCTGCTCGTAAGCACACATTCTTCTACTCATCACAGCATGCCCCATTATTGAGTTTAAAACACCAATTAAATTTGTTTTGAATAAAACTCACAATTTTACAATAAGAATTTAGAGACCTGAATCAATTAGGTATATCCTACTTAGTTTGACTTTTGCAAAACTAAGTAATTACACATTTAATTGAATCAGTCAGACAGACGGAGACATAGAGAGACAGACAGAGGGCAAACAGAAATCTGAGAAAGAAACCCCTTTAAAAATGTTACCATGTTTGAAATGAAACATCGCAAGGTGAAGCCATAATTCATCACCTTTCAGTATGACGTCATGAGCGTGTTCCACACTTGAAATGACGTGTTTTTATCATGTTGTCAGCTGCACGGAGCTTGGAAGTATAATTTCCATTCAACGATCCGAGTTTGTTAAGTTTTAGCCTATTTTCAACGTCAAACACCATGAAACTATATATATTTGGAATCAGAAAAGGGTAAGGAATAGATAGAAGTTGTTTTTAAGTGTCTTTTTTCATAAATAAAGATAGTGGTTATTTATCGGTTTTCTTCATTTTTAAGCATAATTATCAATACAAAACAACAAAACTATATAGTTTTAGATACAGGACGCAATAGGAAATACACCAATATAAATTTTTTTTTTCAAATATTAGTTTTTAAAAATTTGAAAAAATGACATATTTTGAACAAACATTTCAATAACAAAACTTTAAGTGACCAAACTGAAATGCAATCCCATAATCTGGCCTAGATCTGAGATTGTGTGATAAGAAATTCGATCAAATTGATGAAAAACTGTAACTGTGAAAGTGCTGCCTCGACCTTTTGGCAAACGGTAAAATATGACGTCATCAAACTGTCCTATCAATAAACGGAAAAACCTTCTATGAGAAAATCCAGTCAAAAATATCCATATCAAATTTCATAAAGATCCACTCCGTAGTTTTTGAGATATGATCTGCAGTGTGAAAAAACGCCCATAACGCCCAAAACGCAAACTCATTTGTCATGATTTGGTCGTGTTCTGCTGATACTATAATGTTTTTCTTTCCTAAAACACACTATAATAGTAGCCTTTCCCAATGTCTATGCTAAAACTGACTTGTCTGTGTTGTCAATGATTTTGCTACAGTGTGAGAACACAATCTCACGCCCATAACGCTGTGACACGAAAACTCATTTGGTCGTGTTCTGCCGATACTGTAATGTTTTTCTTTCTTAAAACACACTATAATAGTAGCCCTTCCCAAATGCAATGCTAAAAATGACTGGTCTGTGTTGTCAATGATTTTCTGCGAGAATGCGATCTATCTGTTTGTCGCAAAGACCGTGTGACACGAAAGTTATGAGCGGAAGACAAATCTGCTGAGTGCATTTACGTTTCAGAAGATAGTTGGTTAAAACAGTTTATTACTCAGACACGCAAAGGAACACTATAACTTTATTATTCAGGCCAGATTTGCTTTCCTTTGTCATGTATGAAAGTACTGGCCTTGGTTGAAGAAAGTGACCTGTCGCTGTGCAACAAATTTGTCGCCATTTTCCGCCGTGTTTTGTAAATAAAACGTGTTTACTACCCACACATACAAAACGATGCTGTTGGTTCTTTTTATTTTCTTTTTGTTTGATTCATGCTTAGCAATTTAGTATGCTTTGTTTTCTTCTCAATTCAATGGATGGCTATAAAATAAGCATTTAAATGTGAAGGTGTTAAAATTACCCATGATCTGAGCTGTTCACAAAAAAAAAGCAGATTGTGCCCCTTGAAATACATTGCTCTGATTGGTTGGTCGCACGTTACAATCACACTGCATGCGTCAAAAATAGGATCCAGCCATTCATTCATTTATTTTTCAATCTCGCTACACGTTGCGTGAAAAAAACCCAGGCCCAAGTACTCGTCATAATCCGTAGCGCGTCGTGTAGTGCCGCTGACTGCGCAGGTGAACGACAGTAAGCTGGCTGGTGTAACTGCAAATAACAAGTGGTTTTAAGGCAAAGGGAGCCACTAAAATCTAAATTTGTATTTACTTCTACCATAGGCTAATGTTATATGCTTATGAAGTGGTAAGGCATATACGATTTCAAAACGGATAACGTTTTCAGTACTGTCACTGTCCGTTACCATGGAAACGGCAATCTCCAACTGCCAAAATGGGTTGCTAGGAACACGTTTTTTAGCTTCCCCTTAAATCATAGGAATGTGATTTTTTGTATGTAGGATGTAGGAGTCCATAGTTGTGGAATGACAACAGGGATTTTTTCTAGGATGAATAGTTCTGATAAAATATTTTTTTTAGATGAATTATCATGTTTTTCAGCACAATTTTAGTAAATATGACCCACCTGAACAGTTATTTATTAATTTAAAGAAAATTCCTGTTGTCATTCCACAGGTTGTCCTCTGATAAGCATGTCCCTTAAGTTTCATTGCATTCTGAACAGCTGGATTGAAGAAAAACAGTTTCCTAGAAAGCAGGTCATGCAAAAACGCTGAACAGAGAAACAAGGCCGAGAACATTTCAAAGCTCTTTCATTCACCCCAAATCAATGTTAACATAGTTCAGGTATTTTTCACAGACACCTGGTAACTACAGGCTTACCTAAAACTGCCCAGCAGCATATGCTGCACCCCCTTCTAGTCTGATGAGCTCATCCTGTCTTTTGAGTTTAGCTGCACGCACAGTGTCGCGTCTCTTGTTTAGCTGATCTTTCTTGAACCTGAGGCTGCCAAGAACCCCTTTACACTCCTAGCCTTGTTTAGTCTTTTCATGTTACAGCCTGTTGTAAAGCCGTAGAACTGTGCAGTGTTGAGAGCAGCCGCTGGTTCAAAATTGAATTCCCTAGCCCCTGTGACGACTGCAAACCGTACGCGATTTTTGCATGCAAATTTGTCCTTCGGGCAGCGAACCCAAACGCTGCTGTGGAGACACCCATTAGAGTTTTGGGTTTTTCCTGACACACATCTCTGAAGCAGTTGATCTTTCGTCAGTCTCTGGTAAACTGGTTCTAGAGGAGGATTCAGCTTCTTGAAGTTGAGAGGTGTATGGACGAGTTTTGCGTGTGGTCCTGGGGGCTGGTAGAAGGACCATGACGCGGCACCATGGGGGCACAAGTCATGCTGTGGCTTGTCATCTGTTGAGAAGCCGTGACGCAGAGATGCCATCACTGCCCGTTTCATGTCTGCAACTGTCTTACCCCCCCCCCCCCCCCCCCCTAATTGCCCGATTATAATATATCGTCAACTTCCTGATTGTATTCAGAGTCAGCTGATCATACCCTCGCCCTCCCAAAGTGATTCCTTTTTTGCGGCAGTCTGTCACAAGGTTGCGAAGCGCTGTTACAAGACGCTTGGAAACGTGATTGATGTACTCTTCTTTTTCGATGGTTACTTGATCTCCATAAGGCTTTATTTTGGAAAGTTCCTGGAAGGTTTTTGTGTCACCGTCTGACAGGATAACTGTGTATCGCAGATTGTGCTGCGACACTGACCTGCCCCACAGAACCCGAGCCGCCTCGACTTCCATGATGCCACTGGAACCTAAAAATAAAACCACCGTTTCAGTCAAAGTCAGCCACTGAATAGCAAACACACAAACACACACAAACACACACAAAAGGCAATCAGCCACATATCTACCAACATAGACGCTATTATTGCTTTTGTTCAGTACATGTATTACTATGCATGGATCAATACCCAAACACACACATGCATGCACACACACACACACACAAACACACACACACACACACACACACACACACACACAAGGCAATCAGCCACAGATCTACCAACATAGACGCTATCATTGTTTTTGTTCAGTACATGTATTACTATGCATGGATTAGTACCCAAACACACACAAATACACAAACACGCACAGACACACACACACACACACACACACACACACACACACACACACACACACACACACACACACGTACACTTCACATAGACAGCGCACACAAAACACTGACACACATATTCACAAACACTTACAGATCTATGTAAAATTCAAACACAACACACTATCATCCCATTTCAACAAACGTCTTCACAAACGCACCATACACACATACTGTTTAGATCTACGCACTCACCTGCAAAATTCTTGTCACAGATGTCCAGTTGTTTTACCAGCCAGGCAGCATACTCCAGGGGTTTCTCCTGGAGAAGTTTGTTTCCAGTTGTCTGGCAAACATGACTAGTTGCACATAACATGAGCGTCCAGTCAGCACGTCTAGACTACAACACACCTTATTCCAATGTGGGACGAGTGCCCCCTGGTCAGCCATGATCCGTCGTAGCTTACACTGATATCAAGAACATCATCATCAGACAGTGTCATTCCATTGTGCGTTGCGTGTATCTGTCTGACCTGACGGACAGCCTCACTGAATACTTTCTCCTCCAGTAGATCTACATCAAGTCGTTGATAGAGTTTATCAGCTTTCTTCTGGAAGGTTTTGTGATCCATGCCTACCAAATCTAAACTTTCACAAAATTTCAAGTTGTTAAATTGTTGAGCACCTAGCCCACATATCAAGGAGTCTGGACGAATAAACGGCTTGCCTGATGAGACCATAATCCGTTTGACCGCTTTCTTTGGAAGCAAGGTATCCAGCGGTACCTGGAACAACTTCCTCACATGCGCGTACACTGCAAGGCCGTGTCCCTGTTTTGAGTCTGGGCATGGTGACAGCGTTGGCTGTTTACATTGCGGACAACAAAGTTTGTTTACAAGTCAATACCATCAAAGGTTTCCAAATCAACAAGACATCACCTTGTTTGGGAAGCCTCTGGACCTGTCGCTTTTGACCAGTGGCTGCTGTGTAGGCCTATGTGTTCGTCTTGAATTGTTTTCGCGTCAAACCGCCAAGAACACACTCTCAGTCCTGACGCAGAATTTGATCTGCATGCCACAGCGGTCGATCCAGATTTTGTGCGCTTGGTCACCGATTGTGTTTTAGTTGTTCTCTTGTCTCTGCAACTCTTCAGTTGTTGTCTTCTCGTACACTTGCCTTTATGATGTGTTTTTCGGAGCGTTGATCTTTTCACACGTGCCACTTTTCTAAGCAAACTCAGTCGAAAACTAAACGCGGTGAGCAGACGACTTTTAAAACGCGAAAAGCCACGCGAGCCTATCTGACCAATCGTGGCCAGGTACTTACGTCATACCCCCGTATATGGAAAGTGTCTGTGGTTTGTTTGTTTGAAAAATAGGGGGGTTTCCCCAGGAGAATCCATATTTAACCGAAAATAACCGCCGAATGACACAGGGGAGAGAACTGCTGTTCAAACGGTATACGACGTTCCCGCGTTGGGCGAGCAGAAATGTCTGTTGTCAAGGGTTGAAAATCGGAATTTTTATCGGAAGAGTGAATGAAAAGACAGAAAAATTCGCCGGGTTGGTGCAATGAAATATGTTTTTAGAGACTTTGATGAATTTGTATGGAGGTCTCCCTATTGACGTCATCACTTCGTGCGCACCGGGGCTTGGAGGGCAAGAAGCCACCGCGCCGCTTAGCGAAAACATGGCAGCGTGTTGCCGATCGCGAAGTTTCGCTGCGGCGATTCCGTATTTGCGTCGACGATTTGGCTAAATTTCATTCAAGATGGTGAATACTTGTTGCATAATCGGTTGATTGATGTGTGAACAGTTATTGTTCATTGATTCCAAACCTCAACAGCAGTATTAATTTTGCTAAACATTGAAACACCGATTCACTCGCTTTTTGACTGAAATGTGCAGTTTGAAACAAGATTCAACACTGCTTATGTTAATGCCATAGCTTTTTGACTCAAGTGTGTGCCTTAATCAATGCTGTTTAGCATGTCTGTATAGTTTATTGACAAGTGTGTGATTTAAAACAGAAACAAAACTGTTTATGTGGATGCCAAACCTGAAACACAGTATTGATTTGACTTGTGTACAGTATCTGTATGACTTGTGCTGGCTGGCATGAGTGTAGTTCCTTTTTTTGCTTCCTGGCTCAAGTGTGTATAATTCAAAGCATTTTCAAGACTCAACACTATTCCTTATTTGATTTTGAGATCTGATGCCAAGTGTGTGTGTGTACAGTTCTTTTCTTTTTTTTCACTTTTTTGTCAGTTTTTATATGTAAACAGTTACCGTTCATTGATTGGAAACACTAATTCACTCATTGTCAGACATGTGATTTTTGACTGAAGTGTGCAATTTGAAACAGATTCAACACTGCATACATGTATGTTGATGCCATAGCTTTTTGACTGAAGTGTGCAATTTGAAACAGATTCAACACTGCTTATGTTGATGCCATAGCTTTTTGACTCCAAGTGTGTGCCTTAATCAGTGCTGGTTAGCATGTCTGTACAGTTTATGCTTTTTTTTTTATTGAAGCATGTGATTTTAGTAAGAACTAATAAATACATTGTTGTTGCAGTAACGTTTTTGTTCTTAAGACTTTTTTTTTATATTTAGTCAAGTTTTGACTAAATATTTTAACATGGAGGGGGAATCGAAACGAGGGTCGTGGTGTATGTGTGTCTGTCTGTGCGTGTGTGTGTGTGTGTGTGTGTGTAGAGCGATTCAGACTAAACTACTGGACCGATCTTTATGAAATTTGACATGAGAGTTCCTGGGTATGAAATCCCCGAACGTTTTTTTCATTGTTTTGATAAATGTCTTTGATGACGTCATATCCGGCTTTTCGTGAAAGTTGAGGCGGCACTGTCACGCCCTCATTTTTCAACCAAATTGGTTGAAATTTTGGTCAAGTAATCTTCGACGAAGCCCGGACTTCGGTATTGCATTTCAGCTTGGTGGCTTAAAAATTAATTAATGACTTTGGTCATTAAAAATCTGAAAATTGTAAAAAAAAAATAAAAATTTATAAAACGATCCAAATTTACGTTTATCTTATTCTCCATCATTTGCTGATTCCAAAAACATATAAATATGTTATATTCGGATTAAAAACAAGCTCTCAAAATTAAATATATAAAAATTATTATCAAAATTAAATTGTCCAAATCAATTTAAAAACACTTTCATCTTATTCCTTGTCGGTTCCTGATTCCAAAAACATATAGATATGATATGTTTGGATTAAAAACACGCTCAGAAAGTTAAAACAAAGAGAGGTACAGAAAAGCGTGCTATCCTTCTTAGCGCAACTACTACCCCGCTCTTCTTGTCAATTTCACTGCCTATGCCGTGAGCGGTGGACTACGAGTATACGGTCTTGCTGCGTTGCATTGCGTTCAGTTTCATTCTGTGAGTTCGACAGCTACTTGACTAAATATTGTATTTTCGCCTTACGCGACTTGTTTAAGCTTGCGTGTGTCTTATCTGAGACATTTCTTAATTGTGAAGAATCTGGTGAGTGATTGTCAGAATGAGTGTGTATCTGTGTAATGGCTCCTTTGTTTAGTCAACAAAGTTAATATGTTGAGCCCAGCTGTCCTAAACGGAAAAATATGTGTCTGGTTTGTCTCAAAACAGTAACGTTTCACAAAATTGAACAAAACTGTTGAAAACACACCTACTGGAGCTAACAAAGGCAGAGATTAGGTACAAATCAAAAGTAATGTGTTAAATATCACACTCACACCAGCTTCACATTCACAGAGTGACAGCTTGGTAAAAATTAAAATACATATATAATGTGTTCAACGCTTTATTTAACTGAACTGTCATTGTCAACATATATATAAAAATTAAAAACAAAAAACACGTAACACTGAATTCAGGGAAATTTTTAGTTACTGTCTTCAGCAGCACTAAAGTAAAAAGAAATAGAAAAAATAAAAAAGAAGAACAAAAAACACACACACATTACACATTTACAGGTTCACAATAAATGTTCTAAGGTAATATCAAAGTAAGCACTAAAGCAGACACCAGACTTGATCCCAAAAAGGAAAAAAGAATCGCTTCTCCAAACATAAACATACAAAGTTAGAAATACCATTTCTCGAATAACAATGAAATGAAAACTCACACACACTGAAGCAGAAATAATAGGTAATCTAAAACTAAAGAGCTTCACACATAAACATACAAAGTTAGAAATAGAACTACAAGTTCTTGAATAATAACAAAATGAAAACTCATGCACACACACTGAAGCAGAAATTATATGTAATCTGAAACTAAAGAGCTTCGGTCAATTTCTCCAAGTATCGCACTTTAGCAACGTCACTCAATGATGTAATGTACTTCTCTTTTGGCTGGTCGACCGTTTTTGTTCCTGATTTTGATATTATTCAATTAAAACACTCCCGAATCATCGAGCGGCGCACTGACGCTACTAGCCGTTCCGCTTCTTGCCCTCCAACCCATTTCTGCGTATCACGTGACACCGCTCCGAAGTACGCAAAAGGGAGACCTCCATAGTGTAATCATATGCATTTCATGAAAGTAGACAGATTGAAAGGTGCAAAACTGCTAACAACTCAAAATGGCTGTTTAAGTCCCATCACTCTAAATTTCAGTGGCGCACTTCGCCTTAATATTAAACGAAATGCTGACGGAACTGCTGTGGCTAAGCGGCACCACGAACCTGAGGGCTTGAGAGGACTGGAACAAACACAAGTTTTCTTGCGAGGTGAGCGGCATGTGCAAGTGTTAGTTCATGGGAGCCAAGTTTCCCGTGCCCGCAGGCCAGAGGCTCTAATCGAAACCTGTTAATGGTTACAGGCATACGGAACGCGGATCGTATCAACTGATGCATTAAATTGATGCATCCAAAACCAAGAATTTGATGCATCATTTTCACAATTTGATGCATCGTTTGGATGCATCAGAATTTTCAGGTTTTCCCGGAAAGTGCAAAGCAAAAAGCAAAATTTGAACCGGAATACGAAGCGAAACGAACGTCGGAAAACGAAAGTTTGAGTCGAAGGTCAAGGGCGTCAAAACTTCGTTTGCACAGAAAACAAACCACAAACAAAACAAAAAAATGCCTTAAAATGCATAATGCCGTGACTTTGACTTGTTCCCTATTTAATGGTAGCCTATGTTGTACGTTTATTTTTGTTTTATCTAACCAATCTGTTTATATTCGTCAAAATGTCATTTCAAGTTTTTCCGTGCTCAGGCATTTCTTACGGAAAGACCGGAAATGAATGATCTTTTGCATGCATACAAAACCGAAAGTGATGCATCAAAAGGATGCATCATTTTCGTATCGGATGCATCAGTTTTTGAAAATGATGCATCAAATCTTGGTTTTGGATGCATCAATTTGATGCATCAGTTGATACGATCCGCGTTCCGTACAGGCACAGCTCGGCACGCTTCTCACAGTCCATCCTGTCACATTCGCTAAGCTCTGCTAAACTAATATTTGGAATTCCCTCCCGACATGCAGGTGATTACGGCGGCCGACTTGTTTCTGGAAGCAAAACACCTGGCTGATCATTCTCCAGCTTTCTACACTTTTCTGCTTTTCTTGTTGTTTTTTTTTTTAAGTAAGCAAGAACAACAAAGAACGATTTCTCTCAGAAGTTGGCCAACCGTTAGTTGCCGTTCTGAGCAGAAGACAATCTATGCAGATTATTGTAATAAAGATAGAATCATAGGTGTAATAGCATGTTCTATATTTACGGCTAGCGTTATAATGGAAAGCGACACGCACGTCAATCAGCGACAAACAAACAAACAACTTGAACAAACAAATCCTTTCGAAACAACAACAATTCCCCATAACCATGAGCAGAAACAACAACTACAACATCACCAAACACACACACACACACACACACACACACACACACACACACACACACACACACACACACACACACACACATATTTTGATACTTTTTTTAAAGGCCCACTCGGCCTTGTGAGAACAGTTCGCCTCACCATCACAGATCTGGTCAGCCTGGGTTACATGGGATTAAGACTCCACTTGGTCACATACCAATTATGCACTGCATGTGTGCGATTGCTCTCTGTGCATAATGGTATTTTCTCAAGACTTAATTTCGTAAAAGGCATGGGTGTCTTTTTCGGAAATCAATTCACCCCAAAATTCCGACTCACCACAGCAAACAGTCAGGATATAGGGACTTTTGGTATGTGCCGTTTTATAAAGCTTAGCCTCACAGTCACAGAGACAGCGAGGCAGAGAGGGCCTTTACATATTTTTTCACTTTCTTTCGTGTCACAAAACTTCTATGTTAAACATAACAATTCTATTTAGTTTGGTTTGAATCAATATACGACTACACAATTTCAACAACAACAACAAATTGAATCAACATGGAATATGCTTGAGAGAGACCACTTCTTCTTCTTCTTCTACGTTCGTGGACTGAAACTCCCACGTACACTCGTGTTTTTTGCACGAGTGGAATTTTACGTGTATGACCGTTTTTTACCCCGCCATTTAGGCAGCCATACGCCGTTTTCGGAGGAAGCATGCAGGGTATTTTTGTGTTTCTATAACCCACCGAACTCTGACATGGATTACAGGATCTTTTTCGTGCGCACTTGGTCTTGTGCTTGCGTGTACACACGGGGGTGTTCGGACACCGAGGAGAGTCTGCACACAAAGTTGACTCTGAGAAATAAATCTCTCGCCGAACGTGGAGACGAACTCACGCTGATAGCGGCCAACTGGATACAAATCCAGCGCGCTACCGACTGAGCTACATCCCTATCTTCCCCGCCCGAGAGAGACCACTCATGTCAAAACTAAATCATATCTTCACCCGTGCGGATATCATGTAAACGAGCTTGGTCAGCGTGTCAAGGCTGTGTGATTGGCTGCGCATGCGGAACTACTTCTGTGCACACATTCTGGGATTGAGAATTCACAGTAAACAAACCACTCGGCATCATATATCGTGGATACTGTCCCAAGCAAAGTAGTAGGAACTAAAATAGTGCAAATGTCGGGACTCACACATTTACAAGGCATCAACAAAGTACAGTACCATTTCACAAGAAGAAGCATTGACTTCAGTTTGATGTTGAACGGCGCTTGGCAGGTGTAACGGTCTTGCGCTTTGTCCACATTCGCTCAAACTTCAGCCACAGAATGCCTTTCCAGTCAAAATTCATGTGACAGTTAAAAAGAATAGAGATAAAGAAAAGCGTGCTATCCTTCTCAGCGCAACTACTACCCCGCTCTTCTTGTCAATTTCATTGCCTGACTGACGATGCTACGAGTATACGCTCTTGCTGTACAAATGCAGTGAGTTCAGTTTCATTCTGTTAGTTCGACAGCTTGACTAAATGTTGTAATTTCGCCTTACGCGACTTGTTTTTTAATTGCGTAAAGAAACTGTCCTATGCTTTCACAAAAAATCCAATCTTGACTTTAATATAAAAAGCAGGAAAAAAGAACAGGAAAAAGATCAATAAAGACGGATGCTCCCCGATAACAAACAAAAAAACCACCAAAAAAGCAAAAAGAGAGGCAAAAAAGAAAGGGTTGAAGCTGCCTGCATGCAACTGATATTAAAAAAAAAAGGGAGAAAAAAAGTTCAACATAATCATCTATTTTTCTCCCTAACATTCAGGTCAACAAAGTCATTGTCATAGCTAGGCAGACATTCGACAATCATCACAAAAAACCGACGCTTTCGTTTAACCATTCAAAAAACAACAGCAATAACGCTGTTAGTACTACAGCGCGCTCAACGTTCGCCCTTTTGTACTCGCGATGAGACTTGTTTCTTCTGGTCGCCAAGCTTACCGTTAACAAACGCATGTACTAGTTGGGATTCCCCCAATTTTCGCGACCTTGACCGAATACTCTCGAAGTCAGCACTACGGCGTTCATGCATAGGGAACAGTTAGAAAGTTAACTTCGGGAGTTCCCACTTAGAGGCCTCTACTTCCAGTGTTTCTGACTTCCAGTTCATGCATACGGGCCCAGCTGTGCGTTCATAATGAAACTATTGATCTGCAAACATTTCGCTCTGTATCGCAGTAGTGGAGGTTAGCAGTGCAGAGCTGCGGCGCTTATTGACTCCACGGAGAGCGTGGCAAGCAATTCTAGTCCATGCAGCTGCATACACAAAACAGAGATGGGATCAGAAAAGAGCGAACAGCAAGACAAGAGGAACAGATCCAAACAAATAGATTCCTAACGTTCCAAAATCAAGAAAGGTTAGTCATTGAAACGTTTAATCGTGGACACAATGAAACATTCACACACACACACACACAAAAGAAGAAAAAGAGGTAAAACAACAAAAACAACATCAACCAATCCACCATGATCACCACCACCACAATACCACCACCACTACAACAACAACAACAACATTTTACTCATACACCGAAAAAGCCAGATTTAGTTGTCAACAAAAATTGAAATATGATTTACACGTCAAAGTGACTGTTGTTTTTCCCCCTCCAATAAGCAATAACGTTTATGTTGCAGAGCTATTGCTGTGGGAGAAAACACGACTCAATCACAGACCAAAAGAACATTAAATTAGTCAGTGAACATGGTCTATTGCCAATACAGGAGTGGCAGTATAATGTGTGATTTAGGCCCATGAGACTCGTCAACTTTGTGTATACATACTAATTTTGTTTTGCTCTACAAACACGTACATTTGTTTGCACAAAGGCAAACGCACGATTCATTAATGGTCCTTCTGTGTAACCAGGTGGCAAAGAGAGAGAGAGAGAGAGAGAGAGAGAGAGAGAGAGGGAGGGAGGGAGAGAAAGAAACAGTGACAGAGATGGAGAGAAAAAGAGAGAGAGAGAGAGAGAGAGAGAGAGAGAGAGAGAGAGAGAGAGAGAGAGAGAGAGAGAGAGAGAGATGATGATGATGATGATGATGATGGAACTTTATTTTTCAAGGATAGAGGTTTAAGGCGACGCCTTTTCGGGTTCTTACAACTGGTCCTTACTTCTAATACAAATGTCTAATAAATGATAAACAAGTAAAACAACATGACAAATAAACAAATTAAACGAACAAACCAGCAAACAATCGACAAGTAAGCAAACAAGCAAATAAACACAAACAACAAAATGACAAAGTAAGCAACATACAAATCGAAAGCGAAACATGCAACATTGTTAATTGAGGTTACACATGTAAAGTGATAGACGGTAAAATTCACACGATACCAACGTTTACACTAATGCTTACAATGATTATATGGTGTAAATGATAATGATGAAGATGAAGATGATGATGATGATGATGATGATGATGATTTGATGATGATGATGATTTGATGATGATAATGATGATGATGATGTTGATGATGATGATGGAAAATCGCAACATAAAATCAACATAATACATGTAATAAAGAACATATTTTTGTAATTCATAAAGCTTTGCCAATTGTTGACAGCTACTTGCACATGTATGTTAAGACTAGTATAGCCATCTATGTAGACATATGATGATTATGCAGAGCTTGTTTAAAACTCTTTAGTGGGGTTAATGATCTTATTACAGACGGAATGGAGTTCCACACCATAGAGCCAGAGAAGGCTTGACTAGTTTTGAACAAATCAATCCTGGGTATTGGTGGTAGAAATTTGATAGACCCGTACCTTTCGGTGACTCTGTGAACTAGGTCCTGAATATAGTTGGGCACTTCGCCATGATATACTTTATACATTATTACAGTCTCATTAAACTGTAACTGTTTAACTAGCGGCAGGTAGTTTAGATTCTTTAACTTCAAATCAGCTGATAATTGTGGACCATTTAACATGAGTTTAGCTGCCCGACGATGTAGAGAGTTTTTAACTTTTATGGAACTGACAGAGAGAGAGAGAGAGAAAGAGAGAGAGAGAGAGAGAGAGAGAGAGAGAGAGAGAGAGAGAGAGAGAGAGAGAGAGAGAGAGAGAGAGAGAGAGAGAGAGAGAGAGAGAGAGAGAGAGAGAGAGAGAGAGAGAGATATTAAAAACATCTTTTTTTCGAGGGTTGTGGCAGAGAGAGAGAGAGAGATCAAATCAAATCAAATCAAATCAAATTTTATTTTACGAAGGTTGTGGCATAAGCAATATAAATGAGCTTCTTTTCAACCAGCCCTCTCCCAGAGAGGGACTATTCTAATCTTAAATACATATATATATACAAACGTAAAACAATTACAAAAGATAAGCATGACAGTTAAAAAAAATAAATAAATAAATAAATTTAAAAAAAAAAAAAAAAAATTTAAACAAAAAAGTCAGAAAAACTATTCACATGACTATATACACGTTGTAGACTATACATACATTCTTGCGTTATGAAACACTGATGCTTTATGGAGAGATATGATCAATATGAAAATAGTCAGAACAAAGTCTTCCATCACTCTGACTTTTCGTAATTTGACATTAAATGTAATGAGAGGTGTTTTTTGAAAGTATTGAGACTTGTTGGGACTCGAACTGATTCCGGGAGAGAATTCCACAAAACGCTGCTAGAATAAGCTAAACTTGATTTAAAGAGATCTATCCGCGGAATGGGGACGTTGAATTTTCGGCTTGGTTTGGCTTTAAATTTTGTAATGAAAGCACGTGGTGTATGGCCGGAAAGGATTTTGTGAAGGAGCACACCTTTATTTGATTGAAATCTTTCTTTTAAGGGCAAACTCTTAAGTTTTTAATAATCGTCGAAAACAAGACTGGATTGTTTTAATAGAACTGATTTTAGTGCTCGTCTGTGTAGACTATACAGTGGTTTTAAAATATTTGCACTGGCTGAGTCCCAGATGGTCGAACAATAATCCGTGATGGTTTGTATGTATGCATTATAAAATAATAACCTTGAGTGTGGATCAAGAAAGTGTTTTATTCTGTTCAACAAATATATTTTCCTCGACATGGTTTTACACAACGATCTAACATGATGGGTCCAAGATAAATTATTATCGATATTTACTTCCAAAACTTTGTGTGAGAGAGAGAGAGAGAAAGAGAGAGAGAGAGAGAGAGAGAGAGAGAGAGAGAGAGAGAGAGAGAGAGAGAGAGAGAGAGAGAGAGAGAGGGTAGATAACGAACGAACAATCCTTTTGTTTTACTCAAGGATGGAGATTTAAGGCTATAAACACATATTCTTACAATCAAACAACAAACAATTACAAACAAACACAAGCAAAGGTAATGAATGCCAATGATAAAGCTATAATATTACCTATTCTGATATATACGTTAACAAAAATACACACACACACACACACACACACACACACACACACACACACACACACACACACACACAAACACACACACACACACACACACACACAAAATATTGAAAATAACATGGGAATATTAAGTAAAAAACACAATAACCAACAAAACAAACAGACAGACAAAAAGAAAAAAAATCACACACACACACACACACACACACACACACACACACGAAAAACCTTTGTACAACACACACAAATCCAAAGCGCTTCTCACCTAAGTTTTGAGACAAGAAGTATTTTCCAAAATATAGTTGTATCTTCGTTCGTATTCAACTCCCTCTGCAGCGCGATTCAAACCCTTGAAATTTGCAAGAGAAGTTCCTGTAAATTCGCAATATTTTCTGAAAGAGTAAGCAGACTGTAAGGGTAAGTTGAGACGTAGAAAGAGCGGCGAGCCAGGCAGAGCACAGAACATGCAGGGCCAGAGAGCAACTGCGAGCGAAATGGTACGTTCAGCAACTGTGCGAGTCCGCGGCTTGCAGTGATTGTGAGCACATTCAGCTCTCGCCAGTTTTATAGTAACGCGGGCCTCGCTGGTGATGTCAAAACGCCGTTGCAGTGTGTTGCGGAGTTGTTGATGTAGCCGCTACTAGAGCCCACGCTGGCACTGAGACGGGGTGGCCATGAAGAAAGATCTACTCCCTACCATCACCCTGCTCTGGAATCTCAACTCTTAGTGAGATTAATATGTACATTAATGTTCTCTCTCTCTCTCTCTCTCTCTCTCTCTCTCTCTCTCTCTCTCTCTCTCTTTCTCTTTCTCTCTCTCTCTCCCTCTCTCTCGCTCCATCATATCACATTACGTCACAAGCAGACGCGCAGGTTCATAGGCGCAAGGAATTAATATATAATTATTATAAACTCGGAGGCAAAAGAAACGCAAATAAAGGATGCGTTAATCAAACCTTTATGGACTTGAAATAAAAAGAAAATAATGATACTAGCATGTTCTGCACGTGTTGTTTTAGCGGTCTTATCTTGTCAGAACCGTGTTTGCCGTTATCTGGGTCACACGCGAGGTCTTGTTGACGGGGATCCCAAACCGTCATGGGGACCACTTTCAGCACATGCACAATGTAGAAAAGCAGCTTTTCGTGTTGAGAGTGTTCAGGCAAGCTGTACCGTACTCACAAAACTGTTACAACATTCATTTCTGCGACACAGGCGCGATGCCGAGACTATCACCAGGGCCCGTATGCTTATGGGGGAAGTTCGCGACAACTCCCGAAGTTTTGAGTGACATCGGAAGTACTTGCCTCACTTTCGTATGCATGGGCCGGAAAAAGGGTTTACCTCGAAGCAAAGCGATGAAGTAACTCAGGGTATTTTGCGACTACTTCTAAAGTTTTGAGTGACATCGGAAGTACATCCTCACTTTCGCATGCATGGGACGAAAAAAGAGTTTACTTTGGAAGCTAACGAGGAAGTGAATGAGGGTAAATGTACTACAGCCAGACCCAGTAGTAAACACGCTACTTCCACAGTTTCTCAGTGCAAAAAGGCAGGGCTTTTCTTCAGTTTTTCATGTCAAACCGAGCTGACGCTCCCAAAGAGAGAAAATAGAGGGAAAAGTCGTATCTTCTGCATGCATTTCGTGCAAATTTCCCTGAATACAAACCTGAGTTGCCAGCTTTGACTTTTGTTTGTTCTGGGTCATTGGCCACCACTCTTTCATTCCCGCTTATACGAGGGGGTTACTGTGTTTCTATGAAAATGGGCGTCGTTGTGTGCATGTGTGAGTGTGTGTGTGTGTGTGTGTGTGTGTGTTCGAGTGTTGAAGTGTAAGTTTCTCCTATTTCTTTGTCATTGCTTTATCTCTGTGTGTGTGTGTGTGTGTGTGTGTGTGTGTGTGTGTGTGTGTGTGTGTGTGTGTGTATGTATTTGTGCGAGTGCTTGTCTGCCTGTGTGTGCGTGCGTGCGGGTATAATTGTGCGTCTGTTCCTTCATACGTTTGTTTGCGTGTTCGCGCGTGCCGTGTGTTTGTGTGTGTGTGTGTGTGTGTGTGTGTGTGTGTGTGTTTGTGTGTGTGTGTTTGTGTGTGTGTTTGTGTGTGTGTGTTTGTGTGTGTGTGTGTGTGTGTGTGTGTGTGTTTGTTTTCGATGTTATGTGTGTGTTCGACGGTGTGTGTGTGTTCGACGGTGTGTGTGTGTTCGACGGTGTGTGTGTGTTCGACGGTGTGTGTGTGTGTGTGTGTGTGTGTGTGTGTGTGTGTGTGTGTGTGTGTTCGATGTTATGTGTGTGTTCGACGGTGTGTGTGTGTGTGTGTGTGTGTGTATGTGTGTGTGTGTGTGTGTGTGTGTGTGTGTGTGTGTGTGTGTGTGTGTGTGTGTGTGTGTGTGTACCCACTCCCCACACTATGATGAGCTGACTATATTTGCGCCTTGATATTTTATTCATGTTCTTACGTTTTATGCTGTTTATTGTGATTCACCACACCCGAGTTTATCGTAATTGAGATAATAAAGTGTTCTATGTCTATGTATTATGTCTAATACACATGCACACACGCACGTAGGCTACAAAAATCCAATCTTGACTTTGAACTTTATATAAACATACATCCTCTTCACAATTAACGAGGACAAACGTAATTTACAAACACCTAAGTACAACAATTTTTCTGTTTTAAAAATTCGCACACACATTTTCTCAAATAATATGAAATTCGCTGAACTTATCTTCTTTTCACTACACCTTATATCTTGATTCCCAAAAAATGGAGTTCTGCCTTTTTAAATTTACCAGTAACACAAACATTCGCTCTGACCAAACTATTTTTGTCCAGCAGTTTTACCGATACACAATCATTAAAAAAACACTACAAAAAGAGTTTTAAGTTAACCGACTTCGCTACCACATAAACAACCTTTTTTTATTGTCCCCAACATTCTGGTCAACGAAATCATTATTATAGACAGTCATTCTATTTAAGGACAATTATCACAGCTTTCGTTCAACCAGTTAAAAACAACAATTATAGTAAAAGCTACAGCGCGATCAACGTTTGCCCATTTACGAACTCGCGATGAGATTCGTTTCTTCTGGTCACCAAGCCTACCGTTTACAAACGCATGCGCACTAATTGGGATTCCCCCAATTTTCTCGACCTTGACCTCAGAACTCTCGAAGCCACTACTTCGGCGTTCAATTTAGCTCTTGCATACCGAGTAGCTGGCAACTTTGCTTTCGAAGTTCCCACTTCCAATGTCAAGGGCCTCTCGCTTGACATAATTATACGACGATATCGCATCTCAAGGGTCCTTACCCATCCAAAAGAAACCTCCAGCGCATACTACAATTGCAGGACATTCCGTTTTTAAAGGCAGCTCATTGGGAAATGATCTCAGACACAATATCGAAGACGTGAAATGCGTCAATCGAGCAACTGTCGTAACTTGGCTACAATGAGACGGTCTCCTACCTTGCACCATAGACACGGACCACATTCTTGTTTAATTTAGGTGAAATGCTTAAAACAGAGTGACTCAAAAGCGACAGTTCGATCAGTTACTGACCGAAATAAACGTGCTCGAGTCATTCGGCGAAGGTGGCGAGCTTTCAAACCAGCACGACTGAATAACTCAGAATGCCTTTTTTCATCATGCCTCTATTCTACACGAGTAACATAGTGCAGTGGTAACGGTTCCGGACTCTCGTTCATTCGCTTCGGGTTCAAGTTCCGCCAGGAGCTATATATTTTTTTATTAATCTTTTCCTTTTTAAGCCTCCGCAATTGCATTCCGGCTGCAAAAACCGGGTTTTGCCTCTGTGTTAATTTTATTCATTTGCATAAGAAACCTTCCTATGCTTTGAAAAAATCATATCATGTCTTGACTTTCAACTGTACGCGCGTGTGTATAATTATGTGTGTCACTACAATGAGTATGTGTGTGTGTGTGTGTGTGTGTGTGTGTGTGTGTGTGTTTGTGTGTGTGTGTGTGTGTGTGTGTGTGTGTGTGTGTGTGTGTGTGTGTGTGACGTGTCACTTGTGTCATCATAGTTTCAGTGTGTGTATGAGTGTAGATTGAGAGAGAATGAGAGAAAGTGAGAGAGAGTGAGTGTGTGGTTATTTGTTTGTGACTGTGTGCGTGCGTGTATGGGTGCGTGTGTGTGTGTATATGTGTGCGCGCAAGCGCGCGTGTGTGTGCAGTGTGTGGTGTGTGTGTGTTTATGTGTGCCGTCAGTGTCACTTGTGTCATAGTGTCAGTATGTGCATGAGTGTACGTTTGTCTGTGTGTGCGTGTGTCGTAAGAGAGAGAGAGAGAGAGAGAGAGAGAGAGAGAGAGAGAGAGAGAGAGAGAGAGAGAGAGAGAGAGAGAGAGAGAGAGAGAGAGAGAGAGAGAGAGAGAGAGAGAGAGAGAGAGAGAGACCGACACTTCTTTGGCAATTTTGGACCAGACAGCGTCTTTATGTTTAACAGTTAGACTGTTCTGTAATTTGGACAGAATAACCGTTCTTTCGTAAAACACTTCTGTCAAGAGTACAGCAATTTCACCATCTGAAAAAGGCGCAGAACGCCCCTCCGTGTCTACTTTCTTTTTGAGCGGCACACGTGCCTTGCCATTTTCGTTGACTGCCATGTTGATAGAAACATGAGCATGCGTATTAGTAGGGATTCCCCCAATTTCCCCGACCTTGACCTTAAATACTCTCGCTGTCACTACTTTGGCGTTCAAGTCAGTTCATGCATTGTGAACAGTGTTAGAAAGTTGACTTCGGGAGTTCCCACTTCGAAAAGAGGCCTCTACTTCCAGAGTTTCTTACTTCTAGTTCATGCATACGGGCCCAGATCAGCGCCAACAGGTGATCGGGAGACTTGATGCCAGACAATCAGTTCAGCAAGTTGCTGGGGCATTTGGAGTAAATGTCACCACGGTTTATCGCCTGCAGCAACGTTTTCATGCCACTAACAGTACCTGCGACTTACGAGGACGTGGCAGACCCCGGGTAACAACAGCCCGACAAGATCGCCATCTTGTCCATCAACACCAGCGAGATGCATTCGAAACTGCCGCCAACACAGCCCGTAACACATTTGGGGTGCATGGACAACCCGTCAGTGCCAGAACTCTACGCCGACGCCTTGGTGGGCAGAACCTGGTAAATCGGCGTCCTGCTTGACGTCCTGTCTTGACAGCTCAGCATCGCCTGGATCGTCTAGCCTGGGCCCAGCGGCATGCCCACTGGCGCCATCGGGACTGGCGGAGGGTTCTTTTTTCGGACGAGAAGCGCTTTTGCCTGGAACCTGGCGATGGGCGTGTCCGTATCTGGCGAAGGCCTGGACAGCGGTTTGCTAACAATAAGATCCTGCAGCATGATCGATGGGGAGGTGCCAGCGTCATGATATGGGGCGCCATTGGTGTCAATTAGCGAGTGGGACCTGTCGTCTTTCAGAACGTCGGCCAAGGTCGTGGGAATGGTGTCAATGCAGACCGCTACATCAATCAAGTCCTGCGTCCCTATGTGGTTCCATTTGTCCAGAGGTACCGGAACTGCCTGTTCCAGCAAGACAATGCCCGTCCCCATACTGCACGTGCTACCCAGGACTTCCTGCGTCACAACAGCGTGAACATTCTGCCTCATCCTGCTCGATCTCCGGATCTCAACCCAATCGAACACTTTTGGGACACCATGCAAAGAAGGATTAATGCCCTTGCCCGGAGACCCCGCACAGCAGCAGAACTGCGTGCTGCCGTGACCCAGGTGTGGGCTCAGGTCCCTCAGCAGCAAATTAATCACCTCGTCCTCTCCATGTACCGGAGGTGCGCCACAGTCATCAACGCCCAGGGAGGAGCAACACGCTATTGACTTTCAACAGTCTTCAAACAGTGTTCAGTGGAACATGGCACGTCATGCTCTCATCCCAATACACTTTTTCGTCTGGTTGTTGTATCGGTCAATTCGTTTCCTTGTTATTGTTAACCCGAAATAATTAATTCGACATTAAAATTCATGGGTAACCCATCTTCATTGCAGCATTTGCGTTTCTTTTGCCTCTGAGTTTAATTATATATATGTGAGAAGTTGCTTAAAAATAAATCTAGATTTACACAATATGACATCTTCTTCTTTTTCTGCGTTCGTGGGCTGAAACTCCCGCGTACACTCGTGTTTTTTGCACGAGTGGAATTTTTACGTGTATGACCGTTTTTTTCCCCGCCATTTAGGCAGCCATACGCCGTTTTCGGAGGAAGCATGCTGGGTATTTTCGTGTTTCTATGACCCACCGAAC
>NC_090256.1:57086017-57098517 GCF_037325665.1 Littorina saxatilis | reverse complement strand
CTGTGCGTGTGTGTGTGTAGAGCGATTCAGACCAAACTACTGGACCGATCTTTATGAAATTTTACATGAGAGTTCCTGGGAATGATATCCCCGGACTTTTTTTCTTTTTTGCGATAAATACCTTTGATGACGTCATATCCGGCTTTTTGTAAAAGTTGAGGCGGCACTGTCACACCCTCATTTTTCAATCAAATTGATTGAAATTTTGGCCAAGCAATCTTCGACAAAGGCCGGACTTCGGTATTGCATTTCAGCGTGGTGGCTTAAAAATTAATTAATGACTTTGGTAATTAAAAATCTGAAAATTGTAAAAAAAATAATTTTTTTTATAAAACGATCCAAATTTACGTTCATCTTATTCTTCATTATTTTCCGATTCCAAAAACATATAAATATGTTATATTTGGATTAAAAACAAGCTCTGAAAATTAAAAATATAAAAATTATAATCAAAATTAATTTTTCGAAATCAATTTAAAAACACTTTCATCTTATTCCTTGTCGGTTCCTGATTCCAAAAACATATAGACATGATATGTTTGGATTCAAAACACGCTCAGAAAGTTAAAACGAAGAGAGGTACAGAAAAGCGTGCTATCCTTCTCAGCGCAACTACTACCCCGCTCTTCTTGTCAATTTCACTGCCTTTGCTACGAGCGGTGGACTGACGATGCTACGAGTATACGGTCTTGCTGAAAAATTGCATTGCGTTCAGTTTCATTCTGTGAGTTCGACAGCTTGACTAAATGTTGTATTTTCGCCTTACGCGACTTGTTTACTTTTCTGCAAGTCTGTCCAAGCACAGACGGACATGTCCGTCTTCCGACAATACCATGGTTTGCAGTTCGAGAAAGACGGCATATAATTTTATCCTCTAAATTCTAAAAATAAGTTTGATTTGAGATCAATATCTTAGAGGGCAATGACACAAGCACTGTGTTTTTTGTCCGTTGACCGTGTCTGTGTGTATGGGCTAGGGACCGGGTTGGGTCGTCTTGGGTCAGTGCTGAAATAGTTATGTGTGTGTGTGCGTGTGTGTGTGTGTGTGTGTGTGTGTGTCGGTGTGAATGTGCGTGCGTCCGTGCGTGCGTGCGTGCGTGTGTGTGTGTGTGAGTGTGTGTGTGTGTGTGTGTGTGTGTGTGTGTGTGTGTGTGTGTGTGTGTGTGTGTGTGTGTGTGTGTGTGTGTGTTCAAGGACGGATTGTAAAAAAAGGCCTCGCCTTAAATCTTTATCCTTGTTAAATAAGGTTTAGTTCAGTACTCTCTCTCTCTCTCTCTCTCTCTCTCTCTCTCTCTCTCTCTCTCTCTCTCTCTCTCTCACTCTCTCTCTCTCTCTCTCTCGAGTTTGAGTCCCGAAGGGTCTCGATACTTTCAAAAACTCCTTTCATTATATTTATTGTCATATTACGAAAAGTCACAGTGATGGAAGATGTTTTTGCCGCCTTTATGTAATAAAACGGCTATTAGGTTTTACTCTGTCTATTTGGATGTTTGGATGTTGTTTGTTTGTCCCACGACAGTTTAGACTTGTATCTCTGGTACTCTGGGGTCCATTGAGCTCAAATTTGGTGAGTAGCTTGAAATTGTGGGGCCTCGGGTGTGTGCAAAACAATTAGGTTCCTAACGTCAGTCAAACTTGAGATGTTAGCTTTTTTGTTTTGAAAGGGTTTAAAATGAGGATGCGCGTCTCAACGTAACTCTTGACGTCGAAGAAATGTGCTGGAGAGAGAAAATGTCAGTTTTACGCCCTCACGGCAAAGCCATTAGTGGCATGTTACACGGGAAAACCCGGCTTTGTATGAAAATAAAAAATAAAAATGCAAGGGGGGGGGGGGGGGGGGGGATGTAGACAGCTGGCTGCCGGCTGCTAGAGGAGACCTGAAATGGGCTAGGGACCGGGTTGGGTCGTCTTGGGTCAGTGCTGAAATAGTTACTTTATGGGCTGTTGGCCGAACGGACACCGGGGTTTCATATTTTTGCATGCATGTATTCATGTTTCCAAGACCTGAGGCTTTCGCTGTGACCCTGGGATCTTTATCGTGCGCATGCGTGCACACGGGTGTGTTCGAATTCCGAGGAGAGTCTGCACAAAGTTGACTCTGGGACACACATCCCGCACCGAACTTGGGGGTTGAACCCACGGCTGATAGTAACAACCGGTTTTAAAGCCGACTGGGCAAACTCCCCACCCAATATGTTGGGGTCAAGAAGTTCCATGGAGGGCGGGGGGTATGTTAGTAACACATAGTGTTTTGCTCAGAACATTCCGGCCCAAGCAGAGCCGCGCTAGGGGTACGCATTACCGTGAAGCTGGCAGTCAGTGCTACCAAATGTCGTCTGTGTCTTACCACTCGGTGGTGACTTAATGTGGGTCTATGTAAGCAGATGCCAGCGCTAAAATTCTTGGAAAATGCTTTTTAAAGAGCGATTGATCAGTTAAGCGTGTCGGCAGTGAGCTTTGCTAGGCGTAGGCCGACATTTGCGCTCAGCGCTCTGAATGAGTCAAGTTCTTAAAAACAACTTTCGCGTTGAAATCCTCATACCACCCATGTCTGATAAAATATGTACATGAAATTTGAATATGTGGCGCATCTGTCATTGTTCTTGAAGATTTCAACAAATTAAATTTTTTCAATGAGTCAGCAAAAACCTACCGTCAATTTCAGAATTTTTTCTGACATGAAACAGCAGACCAAATGTCTCAAATGACCTGAAATTCCGTATGTACTTTACAACATGTGTTAGCACAAATCTCCGAAAGTTTGAAGGCAATGCGTTAACGAGTTACTCAAATGTACCATTTTTGGTCTCCATTACCCGCTAAAACGGCTTCAAAAACTACCTTTTATGCATGCCATAGCGTCCATGTTAGACAAGACATGTGAACAAAACTGACTGATTTGGATGCAAATTTGATTGTTCTGTCTAAGAACATGCTAAACATGTTTCGTTTTAGCAGTTCTGATTTTTTGTCAATTTTAACGCGGGAACCTTGATTTTGGGGGATATCTGTGTTGTAGGTACCACTGTTTCGACACTACGTCATGTAAACTCAATCTGTTTTCTGAATAAGTTAGGGGAATAAACGGCCTTTTCAGCCATATAATTGGTTTTACGATAAACGGCCTCATCAGAAAGATCTGCCCTCAAACGCATCTGTAAAGTTTTTTATGACGAGTAGTGTAGAACCAGTTCTATTGAAAGTTTTATATTGTCATACAGGTAGTAGAATTTTACAAAATGATTGAATAGTTCTTTTGCGTAAGAGCGACACCATTATCAAGTTGTATTTCTTATCTACTGAATCGTCAAAATGCCCTACTTTTCATTTTCATTTCGTTCTCTCTACAGGCCTGAGCTTACATTAAAAAAAAATTTGAAAAGTGACTTGTCGCTTTTACTTACTTTTCTCAAAGGTACAGTAAATGCACTATTTTCTGTCATAATGGGTAAGGGGCATGGGTAGTAAAAACATAACAGTTCAAGATGTTGCGCATTAGGCGGCGTATCTTTTTTTTCCTCGTTGGTAAGATCGATACCGCAACTTGAATGTACCAAAGTTTTAGCACACCCGAACCACTTTAAGAGTTTAATATATATGTTTATTTCTGTTTCATGCTTGAAAATGATTTACAGAAATGGGTACAACAATGTTTTTTTTCTCATTTTACCAGAACAGTAGGGGAAGGGCTCCTAATATGGACCGGCTCCTAATATGTACCACCTTCTGTTATGACAAACTTACGGCGCTAGAGCGCTCAAATCAATTTCATTCGCTGTATACACCCTCTCTGGATAACTTGCACATGTCAAAACAGTTGCGCAAACACAAACCTCAAAACCGTTAGGCTTTTTCTCTTTTTTCACTTTTGGCAGCGTTCACTCTAAATTTGCCGCCCAAAACGGACTCGTTTCTGTCTGTCACAGGTCAGTTTTCGTCAGCCTGTTTCTTTCTGCGTGCGCCTTCCAAAGGAAGTTTATGGAAGGAAAACACGCCGCCTTTTCGTATAAGCTAAAGAAACAGGTACTGCCTTGACTTTACTTTCCTTCACTCTTTCCCATACTCTCGAAGTAGCGGAGAAAGGTCAAAACAGGTTTACATAATTTAATACATGTATGGATAGTGTTAATAAAATTCTTGCAATGCAGCACACATTAATCAGGTTAGTCTATATTTTTGCTAAATATCAGTATCGTACTAAATGTATCACACACTGTTCAAGCTAGGTCATGTTACTTGGCTCACAGCACACACTGATCAAATGTCTATTGCTGCTGGATTTCAATTCTGTCATGGTAATCTAACGTGACTCCGCCGCTGCAAACGTTCTTCAAAATTTTCCTTTGGAGGACATCAAAACAAAAGGAATACACATAATGTTTATGAAGTTTTGACTTAGCTCGGTGTCATTGAAAAGGTACTCGAGATGACTTGTAGCACTTGACTGGTCTAGAAGACCGCGCTCCTGGTTTGGTTCGTCACTCTTCTTCTCAAGACACCATCATCAAGTTAATAGCAGAAGTAGTCTGGTTACATCTCTCTCCACAATTACGGCAACATGAGGAAGAGGAAGATGAATGAATCAATTGGACCGTGGGTTCCTGAAACAGATCAAAGGGCCATATGTGTTACCTACACAGCCTGTCTAAAAGACTTGGTTTGTTCATATTTTATTATCGTTCTCATTCTATTACTGTGTTTCGGAAAATGGGGATTTGGCAACAGCGCACATTCAAACGTACACAACTTGACAACAACACAATGTACATGACTGACACGATACACTCATCTCCGCCCAGATCCCGTGGAATGATTGTCGATGTAATAATCACAGTCACTTACCTTCAAAGAAGGGGAACGGCTTTTCTTCCAAGCGTTCTTCGTTCCGTGGACTTGCGGAAAACGACCCTCTCGTGAAACGATTTTAGTTTACGTCAGTACACTTGGATACGTCACATGAATACGTCACTTGGCTACGTCGTGTAATGCGCGAGTAGTCTCGGTTGCCTATTCTATTCTTGACAGGTTCGCGCCTCATAATAATAATTCATGACAGCCCCTTTCTTGAGAATGAATTTCCCAAATTTAGTCACTATATGAAGCGCGACTTAAATAATCTGCTCCATGGTTGTCACAACCCGGTATTTCTTACCTCCTTTCTTTTTCACAAAAACGATTGGAGCATTGTACGGTGAGTTTGCCGGTTCAATGACCCCGAGCTTCAACATCTCGTCGATCTCGTCTTCGACCGTTTTCACCATCGCATGAGGTACGAGTCTCGGTCGAACAAACACAGGTTTCTTCTCTGTAAGTTCGATTCTGCACTTCTCCAAGTTGGTAGTAATCGGTACATCAGTCAGATTCTTGGAGAATGCACTACAGATCGCTTTCGCCTCTTTTGTTCTTTCTCTACTCAATTCTTTACAGAAGTTCACGCTTGTGACATCTTCTGTACGAGTAGTTTCCAGCAGAGGAATCATCTTCTGAGTGTCTATTCGGAAGATATCATCGTTCATCGTATCATCTTCCTCGATGACTACGGCGATGTGTTCTTCTGCTTCTTCTTTTTTTTCGTCAATTCTGTTTCTGAGGTCGACAACGTATTCTGCTGACGTCTTCTGTTCACCTTCGACCGATTCATCAGTCCATGCACGACGCAGAACCTGCATGGGACCTCTGATGGTCTTGTCATACCGCATTTCAAAGGGTGAGAACCCCAGACTGTCTTGAGGTGCTTTCTTGGTTCTGCCTTTTGGCGCTGTTCTTTGGCATGTGTCACACGAGAGACAGTAACGTTTTATGTCTCCGACCAAACCTGGCCACCAGAACTCACACCTGATTCTATCAGTGGTTTTCTTCTGCCCGAGATGACCTGTCATCGGGTGGTCGTGCCCAAAAGAAAGCACTTTGCTTCTCATTTCTTTGGGAACAACGACTTTACTAGATTCACTCCCGGTTTTGTCGAGGGTTGTCCTGTACAAGATTTCTTTCTTGTATACATATTTCACATCGTGGAATGATTCTCCTGAAACAGCCATTTGGCGTACTTTTGCCAGTGTTTCATCATCATTCTGAGCCTTCTTGAGATCTTGCGGGGAATACATCTTGTGTGTATTTCTGTCATCATGACTAGTTCCCGGCACAGGTTTCTCATTCCGTTTTTTTTTTCTCTTCTCTTGCTTCCGTGTACTGACCGCCGCGTTGGTCTCACCTTGATACCAACTCGGGTCACGTACTGGAAACAAAGGGGTCTTCCTCTTGTTCTGGCCTACACCATACCATTTTCCTATGAGGACAGGATAAATGGGATCTTCGAGTATGACCACTTCGGTTTTGGCATCAAAATACGGACAGTCAATGTGGGCCACAGCCGTGGGACACAATTTCCGTGTTTTCTTCTCTGCGAGAGTAGTTTCTTTTTTCTTTGCCAAGTACCTTTCTTCAGGTATAAGGTCGGCCCTGACCATAATACCTGAGCATCCGGAATCGCGTAATGCTTTTACGATTCGGCCGTCTAATTTGATGAACACTTCCTCTTTGAAATCCTTCTTTTTGCACGACTTGCACAGCTTGTCAAGATGTACGGGGATTTCTTGTCCATCAAATTCATTTCGAACATGAACTGCGTGAACGCTTTCTCCCTTATTGGGACAAAATCGCGACAGGTGCCCTTTGCCCTTGCAAAAAAAACAACAGCCTGTGGCTTTCAGTCTTTGTTTTTCATCATCGCTCACGTATTTATGTTCTTTCTGTGACGATTTCTCTTTCGCGTCACTTTCGACGACGTTCGAACCTTTCGTGTTCGAAAACGCGTTGCCGCTAGAATGGTTTTGGTGAGATTGCCGTGGCCTGATGTTCGAACGTGATTGTTCGTACTCCGTGGCAATTTCGCCCATTTCTTTCGCAGACTTAGGTTTCCGATCAAGTACGTGCAACATCACTTCGGCAGGGAAGGTGTTCTCTAATTGTTCTCTGAGAACTAGATCCTTCAGATCTGCCACATGTTCATCGCACTTGGCTAACTCGATCCATTTATCGAGGATGCGCTCAAGTTTGGTGACATGTTCTTTGTACGTGTCAGATGGGTTTCGCTTCAGCTGACGGAATTTCTTCCGATATTGATCTGCTGTCAGTTGAAATCCATCATACAACGCATTCTTCAAAGTGTTGTAGTTGCGCGCGTCTTCGAAACTGAGTTTTGCATAAATGGTTCTCGCCTTTCCTTTCAGGAAATACACCATTCTCGTAGCTTTGCGTTCGTCGTCGAGATGACAGTCGGTTGCATAATGTTCAAATTGTGCAAACCAACTCTCGATGTCGTCTTTGTCATCAAGAAAAGGGATTTTTGGGATAAAGTCGTCATCCCCACGACGCCTCGACGCGTTATTGTTGGCGTTGTCTCGGCGTGCTTCCGTTTGTATCCTCAACTGTTCTAGCTGAAACGCGCGATCGGCTTCTCGTTCACGTGCGCGTTCGAGAACTTCACGTTCACGTTCACGTTCGAGAACTTCACGTTCACGTTCACGTTCCTCTCGTGCGCGTTCTTCACGTTCACGTTCGCGTTCGTGAGCTTCTCGTTCCTCTCGTGCGCGTTCTTCAGCTACAAACTCACGCAAGTCTTTGCCTTCGAGTCCTAACTCTCGTCCTATCGCCAAAAGTTCGCGAGTCCACTCTAATCCGGATTTTTCAGGGTGGATCGGACCTGCACGTTCATTACTCGCAGCGGATACATAAGTCGTTACACGCGCGCCTAACGTCTGAGAATCATTATCGCTCGATTCTCCTTGGGTGTTGACATATGTGTCACCACCTTCAACATCTGAGACTACTGCCTCGGCCGTATTCTGGTTCTGCGGGTCAGCGTTCATTCTTGCTATATGCGCCCTAGTACTCGGGTGTTTGGATGTTTGCATATCCTTTACGTTAACTCACACACAGATATTCACTGAATCAAACTGCAAATACGTGATGCTCGGTTGAAAAACCGATTTGACTAAACTGCTTTTCACACACTATTTACTAGAGAGAGAAAACTCCCCCACTATAGAATGAAGTGTTACTTTAGTGAAGCTCACTTTGCTACTTGAATTCATGAACGTTCAACGTTACCTCAGTAAACGTTACGTGTCCCAATGACACGATTTCTCTGAACCATTCTAATATCCTTTTACAACCACGGATACCTAACACTAGAATTTATGGTTCTTCTGGTATATGTCAAACAATATACCGTTCTATCGAGTGAACTTCATTTTAATATCTCATCGGCGCTCCATCAACGTGGACCTTTCGCCTATATTAATATCAACTCGATTCTATCGCACAGTAAGTCGAAATAAGATTCTTCAATTATCTACTGCTGTATAGACAATAATCTAAATTTCCTAACCCTTACTCTTGGCGTTGTGAAGTGTGACTGTCTGCAGAATCAACTTCACTTCCACGGTCCTTCTGGACGAAGATGAGTGCTATCCCTCGTATATAACCCAATTCGCCCACCAACCTCCCACGGCGACCAACAATATTATAAATTTTGTCGACTAAGGGACACAGGATGGCCTGACAGGGTGTTAGTCCACTGTCTTCTGTTATAGCTTTTTGTTTAGCACAGCCAAATAGGGGGAACTAAACTACTATAACATTAGTGCTTTACGTGAATTATTATAGTGACGTCAAAGCCTTGCGTCACTCTTCATTTGGATTATTCCCGTGTGCTGAAGCACACACGTCAGACTCTGCTATCGTTAAATGATGAACTAACTATAAACATGAATAAATACAAAAGTTGATTTATACGATGATGAACATGAACGGACGAACACACAAACGAAAAACGAATAGGGAATTTGTTTGAAGAAAATTTGTTTGGGGAAGCCAAATTGAAATTACGAGTTACAAAATCCCGGACGAGCCCCCATATGTCACAGGTCAGTTTTCGTCAGCCTGTTTCTTTCTGCGTGCGCCTTCCAAAGGAAGTTTATGGAAGGAAAACACGCCGCCTTTTCGTATAAGCTAAAGAAACAGGTACTGCCTTGACTTTACTTTCCTTCACTCTTTCCCATACTCTCGAAGTAGCGGAGAAAGGTCAAAACAGGTTTACATAATTTAATACATGTATGGATAGTGTTAATAAAATTCTTGCAATGCAGCACACATTAATCAGGTTAGTCTATATTTTTGCTAAATATCAGTATCGTACTAAATGTATCACACACTGTTCAAGCTAGGTCATGTTACTTGGCTCACAGCACACACTGACCAAATGTCTATTGCTGCTGGATTTCAATTCTGTCATGGTAATCTAACGTGACTCCGCCGCTGCAAACGTTCTTCAAAATTTTCCTTTGAAGGACATCAAAACAAAAGGAATACACATAATGTTTATGAAGTTTTGACTTAGCTCGGTGTCATTGAAAAGGTACTCGAGATGACTTGTAGCACTTGACTGGTCTAGAAGACCGCGCTCCTGGTTTGGTTCGTTACTCTTCTTCTCAAGACACCATCATCAAGTTAATAGCAGAAGTAGTCTGGTTACATCTCTCTCCACAATTACGGCAACATGAGGAAGAGGAAGATGAATGAATCAATTGGACCGTGGGTTCCTGAAACAGATCAAAGGGCCATATGTGTTACCTACACAGCCTGTCTAAAAGACTTGGTTTGTTCATATTTTATTATCGTTCTCATTCTATTACTGTGTTTCGGAAAATGGGGATTTGGCAACAGCGCACATTCAAACGTACACAACTTGACAACAACACAATGTACATGACTGACACGATACACTCATCTCCGCCCAGATCCCGTGGAATGATTGTCGATGTAATAATCACAGTCACTTACCTTCAAAGAAGGGGAACGGCTTTTCTTCCAAGCGTTCTTCGTTCCGTGGACTTGCGGAAAACGACCCTCTCGTGAAACGATTTTAGTTTACGTCAGTACACTTGGATACGTCACATGAATACGTCACTTGGCTACGTCGTGTAATGCGCGAGTAGTCTCGGTTGCCTATTCTATTCTTGACAGGTTCGCGCCTCATAATAATAATTCATGACACTGTCCACAACCAAAGCTGTTATCACACAAAAATTGCTATACATGTACATGACAGCTAAGACCGTATGTGTTACAATTTAGCAGTGTTGACCCCGAATTTTTACTGCAAACAAAAAATAATAGCAAAATAGCAAAGTATGTGTGTGTCCCCTAATATGGACCACCTTCAACAAATCGAAAAAAATAAAGCTAAAGGCTATTTTAGTTAATTCATTAAGAAGCTTGCTGAAAATAATTTTAAATAACTAGCTCTCGAGATTTAAAAAAAATATATCAAATCGTCTTCTTTTCGTGGTAGTTGATAATTTCACTTATTTTCACTCTGTTTTGGACAAGCTTCTTTAGTTTCCTGGTGTGCCTCAAATAATGCTCTCATCAACCCAAAACAGATAAATCCAAAGCATGTTTTAATTAGTCTGACTTACACTACGTTGTATCATGTTATTTTGAAGTATAGGGGGATTTTTATAGTGATTCGTGAAGGCCTCTACACTGGTCCACATTAGGCTCCCAGGCTCCTAATATGGACCATTTTTTTCTGTATTTAATTTTTGCTGATTGTCAATCAAACACTCTAATTAGGCCCAACGGTTAACTTAAGAGAGAAAGACTACCAAACACAAAATGAAACTTATTCGCAAGAAAACAAGCTAGTTATCAGCATGAAACAAAAAGTGGTCCATATTCGGAGCCCTTCTTGAATTATGATCAATTGATTGTTAATTTGTCAGTAGTTATGTTTTGAAAAAGTCTGATATGGGTCGTTTTAAAAAATGTCGCGAAAGCTGTCCCCGGACTTTGGCTCTGCGTCTTAAGGCTGTAGGATACACCTGAAAGTACGCTGGAGTAGCCTCCCGTCCCGGATTTAGAACGCGTTTCGTGTCGTAACAGATTATTCACTTATTAGCCAAATCCGTATGCAAAATAATGAAATAAACATTAGGAAATGGCAGAAGTTTACAACTATCGACATTCTCTATCAGTGCAATAAAAAAAACAATCGTTAGAACTTGCATTTACGACATGTCGTGCGTGAGAACGTGTCAGTAAACAAGCACTTCTTGCCTGGCTGAAGAACCCTACGAGTCAATCTAAAACAGACAACAAGTAATGGAAAGGAGTCTGCGGATAAACATAACAAACTGCTGATGAAAAAGTGTGTTCATCCCTGCTCTGGATAAAAGACATCGGACTGATGACAACGTGGTAGCGTTCACGCGAAAAAAAAATTCTTCAGATTATCGCTTCTACATTTTATTGCACGTAGAATACTTGGGGCAGATCTGAATTTCACACTGGAAGATGACAAATCGGTCTTGTGAGTTGAGAACCACATGTTCTTTGCCGACAGAAATCACGATGGGACAAGATGCAGATTGTGTTGAAGAGATGTTTGCAGATTATCGCATCTACATTTTATTGCTCAGATCAATGCACGTAGTTGGGGTAGATCTGAATTTCGCAAAGATGAGGATTGTGTTGAGGAGGTTAATACTGACTGACTTTAGATGAAGAGTTCCTAGACCTGGTTTTTGTAGAGAGGCATCATAATGATATCCTGGTATTTTTTAAAGGCACAGTAAGCCTCCCTCCCGTAAACCATCACAGTACACACAGTACAAACACCCTTTCATTTAAACACTCACCGATTGAGAACATCCTAGGTGCCCTCCGTAAAGAAAGAACAATTTTCAAATAATTTATTTTTGCGTGGTTTATCTTACCCCTGAGCCATTGAGAACCCGTGTGATCCAGTTTCCCTTTTTCCAGGTCCGCGACGCTGGTATCTGCAGTCAGCAAAAACTTGCGAGAGGAGAATACTCTCCAAGCCAAAGCAATTGAATTTGCCACAGGGCCATGAGCCAAACTCTCCAAGCCAAAACAATTTCAAAGCTGGAAAAAAAAGTACAATTTACCCAAAACGATTAAACACAGCTTTCGGGTGTTTTTTAATCTAAGATGTACATAAATATACCACTCCGACCATAAGGAAACAAACAAACAAACAAACAAAAAAGACCGAGAAGAGCCGAGTCAATCCGAGACTAACCGAGAGGACGTGTTTCGCGCAGTTTCGACGTCCTTTGTTCGGATGCGGCCGGTTGCATCAGTTGCGGTGTAACTTTACTCATAAAGGGGCGCTTTGCACAAGGAAAGATCTTCAATCCCGATCATCATCATGGTAAGATCTTTGCTTGGTAACTTACACCAGGGGTGCGTTGCATAGGCAGAGCGCCACAGAACGTTTGCGAACGTTTTCTATGCAACGCATAGTTTTGTTGTGGCGCTCGCGAGCGTTAGCAAGCGCTCGGTACGAGTACCATTGTCCGGGGTCACTGAAGCGTAACAATTGCGAACGCTCGCCGAGAATGGTCTAGGAAACGGGGGTTTGCGGGGAGCATTCTGGAGCATTCTGTAACGTACCTGAGAGGTGCACGCCAAAA
>NC_090256.1:57067837-57080337 GCF_037325665.1 Littorina saxatilis | reverse complement strand
AGTGGTGGCTGGATGTGTTCATGGGGCTGATTATGTGCCCAAAATCTCATGTTTTGTTTGTTGACATGTCCACTCAAATGAAAATGGGCTTCATCGCTGAAGAAAATGAGGTCGAGAACTCCTGGGTTGTTTTCAATTCTTTCAGAAATGCTTTGACTGAATTCTAACCTTTCTCTTTTGTTTGCGTCAGTTTGTTGTTGGAGAATTTGTATCTTGTACGGAAACAATCCTAAGTCTTTGTGTATGATCCTTCGTACAGATGTCCTCGAGATACCGACTTCCTGTGACAGCCGCCTTGTTGATTTTCGTGGGGATTCCTGCAAACGGTCCCTTACTGCTTCAATGTTAGCTGGACTTCTAGCAGAAAATGGTCGACCACTATGTCCTTTATTGTTATCTGCGAGACTACCAGTGTTCCTGAATTTATCCACGAGGCGCTTCACAGTTCTCGCACATGGACAGTGTGTGCCAGGGAACTCTCTCCGAAAAGCGCGCTGGGCGAGAACCACAGAATTGGTAGCAAAGTAAAGTTCAACGATTTTGGTCCTTTCCTGAACTGGAATGCGATCATTTCAGGCTTTAAAAGAATTCTAAGATGCTTGTCTCAAATTCTATCTGAAACAGAAAAGAAAATATCACTTTACAGAAAAAATATCAACAAATTAAATGTGGACACTTTTTATGGCCCACCCTGTACATTTGAAGCTATAAGATAACGTTTATGTATTGATTAAATTAAGGTGGTTTAAGATATCGGAATAAACCAATTTACGAATTGCCACAATGTTACAATAAAAAACGCTGGCGCTGGACCCGAGTACTCTTCAGACTGGCTCGCCCCCCCAGTATGAAAGTTTTTGTCTTGTGCACGTGGATTTAAAAAAAAAATTTTTTAAATTTATTTTACTCAATTAAAAAAATTATTAGAGTAAAATAAAACATTAAAACGTTCATATAAATAAACAATAGTAAAGAAGAATTTAAAAAAAAAAATAAAAAATAAAAATAGACCGCCCATGCCGGGAATCGAACCCGGATCCCTTGGATTTAAAAAAAAAAAAAAAAAAAAAAATTATTCATTTATTTTACACAATTAAAAAAATTATTACAGTAAAATAAAACATTAAAACGTTCATAATAAACAATAGTAAACAAGAATTTATTATAAAAACAAAAAATAAAAAATAAAAAATAGACAGCCCATGCCGGGAATCGAACCCGGATCACTTAAGCCATAGTCGGAAACGCTTTCCACCAAGCCATCAACTCTATCATTCGCCAGTGAACTCAAATGCCTATACTCCTCGCGCACAGTGGTACACGCACGCAAAGTACGCAAAACGCAAAGCCTGGTGTCGCTGTCGCTGGCTGGCTGGCGGATTAGCCGAACGGCTGTTCTATCCCACCGCGAATCGCGCCCGCCGTTAAGAGTCGTTTTTGTGGAATATTTCGCATTTAGGTCCCAGGTAACATTATGAAGTTTTAATACGATCAATCGGACCTATTATCAAGTTAGTGTATCAACTTTTGAACGAACTGCGCCCAGTAGTTTCCCAGCAATAAGCTGTTAAGTCGAGACAGACAGACACACAGACACACAATTAAAGTCTGCTGGACCCTAGTACTGCGTACTCGGGGATAACTGTTTCACTTTGAATCAGACTTCGAACAAATATCTGTGTGTTGGTTTTTTAAAGGCCTTGACTGATGGAATATGTTGGAAGCGAATTCCATACTGAAGATCCGGAGAATGCAAGACTAGACTTGTACAAATCTAGTCGAGGGCGAGGTGGAATGAATTTACTGGAACCATACCTGTTGGTTGCCCTTTGAAATAGTGACTGAATGTACTCGGGGACTTCTTTGTTTGTAACTCAAAACATGAACAATGCTTTATTCAGTTTAAGCTGCTGGTTTAACGGAAGGAGGTCGAGCAGTTTTAGTTTCTTGTCAGTAGTGACTGATGAGTTAGGTACCATCAGTTTAGCTGCACGACGATGGAGAGAATTTAGTTTCATCATGTGGACATCACTACAGTTGTCCCACAACGTGGAAGCATAACTTAGATGTGACAGAATATGTGCATGGTAAAACAATTTTAGAACTGAAGTGTCAACATATTAATATCGTAGCTGCGAGAACAAAAACATGTTTCTCGATAACGTTTTGTTCATATTGTTTAAGTGACATTTCCAGTTAAGCTCAGAATCTATTGTGACCCCTAGAACCCGATGTTCACGCACTTGCTCAATCGGTAATGAACCAAGGCTAAGGTCAAGTGGGGCCAGCTGGTGTTTCTGTCTAGAAGTGATTACCATAGTTTTGGTTTTTGCCGGATGTACTATCATACTATTAGTGTTACACCAAGTACAAATTTCATCGAGGCTTCTTTGAAGTGATGACTCTAACGTGTTCAGATGCTTTGAAAAAGTGTACACAGATGAGTCGTCAGCAAAAAGGTCATTGATAACATGAGGATCAGAAATATGGAGTGGCAAGTCGTTAATGAATATACAGAACAAAAGTGGGCCGAGAACCGATCCTTGGGGAACCCCACTTGTGACACGACCTGTAGACGACGGTTTTCCATTAAGAAGGACATACTGTTTACGATCACTTAAATAAGAATGAAAGAAGGCTATAAATGGAGACTTAGGGAGGTACGCGGACAGCTTTTTATGGTCCACTGTGTCGAAAGCCTTCTTGAAGTCCAGAAAGACGGTGCCGACTATTTCAGACCGGTTTATGGCTGACAGCCAAGAATCGCACATCTTAATAAGGGCAGTGTGACAAGAATGTTTCCGACGAAACCCAGACTGTGACGGATGAAAAAGATTATTGTTCTCCATATACTGGAGTAAATGCTGGTGGACATGTTTTTCAAGTGGCTTTGACAAAATCGATAAGATTGAAATTGGACGAAAATTGTCTGGGTCCGACGCGTCCCTAGTTTTAGGCAGCGGTACTACTTTGGCAGTTTTAAAAACGGTAGGAAATGTAACCTTTTCAATACATAAATTGTATACGCAGGTAAGTGAATCAACAATATATGGCACAGCCATTTTAAAGAGATGTGCAGGGACATTGTCAGGCCCCATCGATTTCTTGTTTTTCAGGTCCCTTATGTATTTTCCCACTTCGTGCACCGCAACTGGTGGAACGCGGAAAAGGGAAGCTTTTTCCAGTTTGCCGGAGCAGAACGAAGTGAGTGTCTCTGGACACTCGTACTTATCTCGGTTTGCATTACCTTGGGCTGCAGTCAGCAGTCTATCGGCAAGGGATAGAAAATAATTGTTAAAGGTTTGAGGGGATAGTGAAGTTACAGATGGATTTGACATTTTCCGAGTTTTGTGGGTGATTTCATTGACAGCACGCCAGAGAGTAGCTGTGTCCCTTTTGTCTGATACCAGTTTATTAAAATAGCTACGTTTTGCATCACGCACGATGTCGGTAACTTTATTCCTCTAAACTCCGTAGCCATTTTCTTTTCTTTAAAGTAATCTCGAAGGGCCACGTGTGATACTGACACATTTTTATCTTCACCACTTCATAACTATGCCTATGAAGTTGCAATAAGAGAACTACCAAGTTTTCATTGCGAATCGTGTCAAAAGTTCCTGTTTAAAAATCAGGCTTACATATATCATGTGAAAGAAAATGTACAAGAATTCATGCATTCATTGGGTTTCTTTGGTGATCATGTGTTTTGCAAAACATGCTATATTCACTGTTCTAAGCAAAAGATGCCTTCCTGTTTTCATGGAAATGATTTGGAACTTTCACCTATACCTGATGTTCTCAAAAGTTTAACGTTTTCTGAAAGAAAGTTGATTTGTAAAATTCAGATTTATCTTACTCTTTCTGTTTTACCAGGTGGTCAGTTTTGTGAGCGTGGAAGTGTATTGCATTTACCATTCAATGTATCTGATGTAGTTCATCAACTTCCCCTTGACCCAAGTGAAAGTGATCAGATATCTGTGTGCTACGAGAATGGTCATGCTCAAGTTATGTCAAAACGCAAGGTTTCTCCTTTCAGAATATTTAGTGCGCTTAAATGGCTGAAAACAAACAATCCAATCTATGCAGACTTGAACTTGGATTTGGCTCAAATGCAACTCAACAAAATTAATGAACATCGACATTGATTTTGAAACAAAATTTAATGAGACACAAACATGAAGTGATGATTCCTGCAGGCAATTCAAGGTGTAATAGTCAAATTCATAGCCAATCAACTTTACCTTTGGTTGTTGGAAGATCTAAACATTATGCCTTAAACATTTATGAGGTTGATAATGGTGAGGAAATGGCTTTTCCATGGCTTTTTCCTGAAGGAAAAAATGGTTTCAAACATTCAAGATCTAGTAGAATTTGGCCTTCCATGTACTTTCGAAGTAGAGTCTACAACAGAGATGGACGTTTCAGGAAAGATATGATGTACCTACTTCAAACAGCAGTTGCTTATGACAAGTTTCTAATGAAACAAGCTGCATCAATATTTATGCGACTTAAATCACCATTTGCGACTGGAAACCAAAATAGAGTATGTGCTAAAGATGTCAAAAATCCTGTTGCAACATCAACTGTGTATGAAAATTCATACATGTTCATGAAAAACATAAGAGGAACGGTTGCATATTTCCGCAATGCATTGTATGATTTGCTTGCAATGTTCAGATCACTGGGTCCTCCTACCCTATTCGTCACATTATCTGCCGATGATTTGCACTGGCCTGAGCTTGAAATGACCGCAAAGAATGTTTCTTACACTGAAGCTTCATCAAAACATTCGTTTGCACGGACAGTAATTGAAGACCCTTTCATGAGCTCAGTTCATTTTCATCGTCGATTTCAAAGTCTAATGAAACATGTTATCTTGGGACCATCTCAACCATTTGGAAAAGTCATTGATTACTTTCAACGTGTCGAGTTCCAAAATCGTGGCAGTCCTCATATTCATATGTTTTTCTGGATTGACGGTCTTCCAGATGTCATTGATGTAACTAGCATTCCTGATCTGATTCAATATATTGATAAAACTATTGTGACTGATTTTCCTGATGAAGAAAACGATGCTGAACTCTTCCATTTAGTTAAAAGAGTTCAGGTTCACTCTCACACACCTTACTGCAGTTCAAATTTTCGAAGCAGTTGTCGATTTGGTTTTCCAAAACCAACTTGTGCAAAATCTAAAGTTTTTACAAACTTTGAAATCAATGACAATTCAAGAGGAAAGTTTTATCAAACCAAACGTTCATTTGAAGCTCAATTTGTAAATGCTTACAATCCTGAAGTTTTGAGACACTGGAGGGCAAATATGGACATACTGGCGCTGCATATTATGTGTGTGCCTATGTTTGTAAATCTGAGCCTGATGATCTAAAAAAACGCACTCGGAAAGCTCATACAGGAAATGTCTGAAAAAGCAGATTCTCTTACAAGCTATCAACGATTATTGAAAATTGGAAACTGTTTAATACAGCATCGAAGAATGAGTTCACAAGAAGCGTCAAACCGTCTAGGACATGATTGGCTGGTAAAGTCTAGTAGAAAGATAACCTATGTCAACACAAGGATGGAAAATAAACGTTTCAAGCAATTAAAAAAGAAAGCTATCTTGGAGGAGCTGTGTGATGACAGTACCGATGTCTTTCAGACAAATATTCTTGATTACTACCGTCACAGACCAATAGAATTAAAAGATAGGTCTTTATACTATTTTGCTTCATGGTTTGAAAAATGTCCAGCCCCAAAAGCAACTTCTTCACAGTATATAAAAAAACCCACTTGACAGAGTGTTCATTTCTTCGTTTGATGTTTGGATGAAAAAACGGTCAACACCTTGTGTTTTGCAATTTCCTTCTTTTGCTGCTTTAAGCGAGGACAACTTTTTTTTCTATGCTTATGCTTCTTTATCCTCACTATTCAGACTCGGAACTTTTGCAGCCACATGTTTCATTTGAACAGTCTTTTCTTGCAAAACGACCAGATTTTGACAGTGAAATAAATTGAACATATTTTTCATTGACTGATCAAATTGAGACAATTATCAGAAAGCATCATCTTTGTCAACAAGAAATTCCTACTATTGATCATAACACAAATGACACAGACATTTTGGGTAATGCTGACACTGAAGTCTGTAATACAACTGAAAGATTTCAAAATGTGTTTGGTTCAGAAACAAATGATTCACACGCTCCAGGCTTTGACAACGACGATACCAATTTGGATTTGGACATGTTGTCGGATATACCATCTATTGAACAATCAATGAATTGTATGCAAGTTTCCCAAATGCCTGATGCAGAATTTGAAAGAAAGATATGTCAACTTACTCATTGTCAAAAAGAAGCATTGCATATTGTGGAGAAACATTTTCAAACACAAAGTCTTTGTATTTGTTCATAACAGGCGGTGCAGGGGTGGGTAAAACATTTCTGACTGACATCATAACAACATACTTGAAAAGGGAAACTGCTTTACGGTTAGGCTTCAGTCCAGTTTTAGTTTGTGCACCAACTGGAACTGCAGCAAGAAATGCGAAAGGTCTAACCATTCATTCGTTGTTAAGAATTCGTGTTACTCGCTTTATGACTTGCGAAGAACTTTCAAGTTATTCTTTGACAGATTTAGAGAAACAATTTATGTTTGTTCACACACTTCTTATTGATGAAATTAATATGGTGAGCGACAAGATGTTAACATATATCAGTAGAAGATTGTCTTCAATAAAAAAAAAACACCAGTGTTCCATTTGGTGGACTGAACATAATAGCTGTTGGCGATTTCTTTCAGTTGCGACCTGTTAAAGGAAAACATGTTTTTCACAATGCACTTTGGAGACTGTTTAAGCCTGTGTTTTTAGAACAAAATATGAGGCAACAGAAAAACAGTACTTTTGTTTCACTTTTGCAAAGAGCAAGGGTTGGATGTTTATCACTCAAAGACATTGATCTGCTGAAATCGAGATTATGCCAATTGCCTGAAACTGATCTTCCACAAATTCTTCACATATTTCCACGAAAAGTTGATGTAAACCAGCATAATCAACTGTGCCAGTCTATGTTGCCAAATGCCACAATTACAATTCCAGCAATACACTTTTTTTCTTCAGATGATCCGTGTTACGGGAAAGATGTACCAACTGATCAAATACCAACTGATGACACAGTGGCTGGCGGTTTATTGTGTTTACTAGAAATATCAATTAATACTCGATTAATGCTTACTCGCAATATCTGTACCAGAGATGGTTTAGTAAATGGCGCTATGGGCATTGTGGATTCTATCGATATTGTTGATGGCCATGTTCAAACAATCAATATTTTATTTGATGACTCAACCATTGCAAATAATCACCTTTTCATTGGCCACAACACTGTTCCCATTAAACCTATTGAACATACATTTAGCTACTTGGGTCATCAAATTGTGCGCAGTCAATTTCCTCTGATACCTTGCTGGGCCTGCACTATTCATAAGGTTCAAGGTTTGTCTCTTGACCAAGCAGCAGTTGATCTTGGTTCTTCAATTTTTGAGAAAGGAATGAGTTACGTAGCTCTTAGCAGATTGAAAACCTTACAGGGACTCACACTTATACGTTTTAATCCAGAAAAGGTTAATGACTCCGATTATGTTTTGGATGAATATGGCAGACTACGAGAAAAAAACGATCAATTCCAGGATGACTGAATAACAATTGCAAAATAAATAACTGATAGTATGGAATATGCAAGTTACCGTGCATTCAAATTTCAGTTTTACACTGTTTCATCTTTCTTTGAAACAAAACGTAACTTCAGCGAGCCCGAGCGAACTTTAGCGGGCATTGACTCCAGGGCCCCCGTTAAATTCGAACTCTGCACTCTGATATACTAGCGGAAAAAAGTTAAGGACGGTTCACACACGCAATCACAGCAAAAGAACGAATGAACATATCGTACGGAAATTTGGATCACGTTTACTTCAGTCAATGTGCAACGCAACTGCAAAATTTGGGTTTATTTCATCGAGCCGATTCGGTTATTCATGTCCACAAACAGCAGAGGGGTCACAAATAAACATAACAAGTCTTTCATGAGGTCAATAATGGGTGTGTCCGCCACGTTTGCGCTCAAGTTCACCACACCTTGACCGCATAGAGTTCATAAGCTTCGTGGAAAAGGCCTATGGAATGGCCTGCCACTCCTGTTAGAGCATCTGCAGCAGCTGCTGCAGGTTTCTGGGAGGCTGGTGGTTGGCCCTCACCTGCCTGTCCAGTTCGTCCCATACATGCTCTATGGGGTTCATGTCTGGCGAACAGGCAGGGAAATCCATCCTGACGACCCCGGTTTGCTGGATGTAGTCGTTGACAAGCCTGGCCCTGTGAGGAGTAGCATTGTCATCCTGAAACACGGCGTTTGGGCCAATCTGCTGCAGGGTCGGCAAGACAATAGGGGCGAGAATTTCGTCCCTGTAGCGTTGACCAGTGAGATTCCCGACCACATGGTACAGGGGGGTGCGTTGATGAAGGCTGAAGCCCCCCCAAACCATGACAGAGCCCCCGCCGAAGGCCACCCTCTCATGCACTGTGTCGTCTTCATAACGCTCGCCCTCACGCCTCCAGACCTTGCGCCGGCCGTCAGAATGGTACAGGTTGAACCTGGACTCGTCACTGAATAGGACCTGAGCCCAGCCCCGGCGCGTCCATCTCAAGTGGCGGCGACTCCAGGCCAGACGAGCCCGGCGATGAGCCTGTGTCAGCAGGGGACGCACAGCAGGACGACGACTCCGCAGCCGGGCGTCATGCAGGCGGTTGCCGATGGTCCTCTCACTAACGTTGATGTTAGTGGCCTCCCGTAACTGCCCTCTGATGACCTTGCAGGTGGTGGCCCGGTGCTGCAGCGCCTGCCGTTGGATGAAACGATCTTCCCTAGGAGTAGTCTTTTTGGGGCGACCCGACCTGGGCCTCTCCTCGACATTGTTTGTCGTCTGGAACCGTTGATTCAGCCTTACAATGACTGAATGCGATACCCCAAGTTGCCTGGCCACTTCGCACTTGGATACGCCGTCGTGGAGCCAGGCAATTGCTCTTCCTCGGTTGAATGTTGTCAGCTTCCGTCTGGCAGGCATGGTGAGGAGATGGCAGCTCGCAGAAAATCGGCGGCTTATAAAGCCGAGTTCGTGATCACAATTCACACTCGAAGGATTGTCCTTGCATGTGCACAACAATTTTGCCATGTTACCTGCCTTATTCTACCCGTGCGCACGCCAAACAACAGCCTACTTTTTGGCGATTTTGCTATTTTAGTCACGTGCTGCAGCTCTGCGCCCGGGAGTCCCGTGCAGTTTTCCTGCTAACACAGCATAACCTACCCATTGGTGTGTAGCATGCGACAGCCATTTGATTTTGCTGACGAAAGAACAGGGTGTTTTAAACAAATGAAAGTCAGCGGGGAAATCAGTGGCCCGTCCCTAACTTTTTTCCGCTAGTTTATATTTCAATTTCATAATTGAACATTCACATTTCAAACATTGACAACTTACCACTCTGATATATATTTACAATATGTTTTCTTTGAGTTTGAATTTTTCAATTTCATTGTGCAAATTTTCGTTTTCAACTTTTTTTGCAGGCTGAAGCAGCAAAAACCTTCGACCTGGAAGGCACAGGGCTTAAAAAGACAGACGTTTACCAACGCAGAAACTTTTACATATTGATGGCTCCAAAAGATGGCTCCATACCAGTAAAAATCAACGTGTACAATGCGTCGCTGAACAAAACCTTCGAAGACAAACGAACTCTGAAGTTAAGCGGCCTGGTGAAGAGAGAGGACGTCCTCCTTTACGTCCAGTCATCGAAATCCAGCTACAAGGCTCGCTACCAGCCTACCAAGGAGCAATTGGACAAAGCCTCATTGATTGTGCTGCCAGATTCCTCAACTCCTCCCGCAAGGACCTCTACAAAAAGGAAACTTTCAAAAGCTTTGGCGGACGAAAATGCCAGCTGCAGGTCAACAGTTGTGGCGAAGGTTGTAAAGGTTGGTTAAATGATTTCTGTTTTCATTTTTGTTGTGGTTACTCATGTACAAAAACTGAGTACAAAAAAAGTCTGTGCCAAAAGGTGGTTTAATTCTTCAAACAGTATTCAGGTTGTCCCTTATTTTTCCAGGGACTGATTGTTTTCCAAGCAGCCGGTATAACAAGCCTTTATTTACATTACTGGGCTGCTCATTTAAAACTTATTTTCTAATGTACCCTTTGCCATCTGACGACCTTTGTGACCTTTTCAAAAGGGTACGTGTTACATGTGTTACACTGTTTTCTAGTTAATTTAAAAAAACACACGGAGCACCTGCCGGGCCACATTGGGCGATTCAGGGGGCAAAGGGTTGATAAACAATAGATATAGTCTTCAAATGTTAATATTTTTTACCAGTACTAGGTGCTTGACACTATTATTTCAGTGTTCATTGAAGTTTTTTTTAACCCCAAGCAGAAACAATATCCTATTTGATCACACCTGTTACAAGGATTTTCCAATCTTTACAAATGTTGGGTTTTTTTCTTTCCAGAAATGCAGTCAAATGCTGATCAGTTACCCAACTTTAGATAGCATTTGAAAAATTCATACATTTTTCACAATGTAACATATTTTTTTTCTGAACAGAAAAAAGTTCTGTAAGATGAGCTTGATTTCAAGGCCCGTATGCATGAACTAGAAGTAAGAAACACTGGAAGTAGAGGCCTCTTTTCGAAGTGGGAACTCCCGAAGTCAACTTTCTAACACTGTTCACAATGCATGAACTGACTTGAACGCCAAAGTAGTGACAGCGAGAGTATTAAGGTCAAGGTCGGGGAAATTGGGGGAATCCCTACTAATACGCATGCGCACGTTTCTATCAACATGGCAGTCAACGAAAATGGCAAGGCACGTGTGCCGCTCAAAAAGAAAGTAGACACGGAGGGGCGTTCTGCGCCTTTTTCAGATGGTGAAATTGCGTTACTCTTGACAGAAGTGTTTTACGAAAGAACGGTTATTCTGTCCAAATTTCAGAACAGTCTAACTGTTAAACATAAAGACGCTGTCTGGTCCAAAATTGCCAAAGAAGTGTCGGTCTCTCTCTCTCTCTCTCTCTCTCTCTCTCTCTCTCTCTCTCTCTCTCTCTCTCTCTCTCTCTCTCTCTCTCTCTCTCTCTCTCTCTTACGACACACGCACACACAGACAAACGTACACTCATGCACATACTGACACTATGACACAAGTGACACTGACGGCACACATAAACACACACACACACACCACACACTGCACACACACACACACGCGCGCGCTCGCGCGCACACATATACACACACACACGCACCCATACACGCACGCACACAGTCACAAACAAATAACCACACACTCACTCTCTCTCACTTTCTCTCATTCTCTCTCAATCTACACTCATACACACACTCGGCTGAAACTATGATGACACAAGTGACACGTCACACACACACACACCCACACACACACACACACACACACACACACACACACACACACACACATACTCACCGTAGTGACACACATAATTATACACACGCGCGTACAGTTGAAAGTCAAGACATGATATGATTTTTTCAAAGCATAGGAAGGTTTCTTTTGCAAATGAATAAAATTAACACAGAGGCAAAACCCGGTTTTTGCAGCCGGAATGCAATTGCGGAGGCTTAAAAAGGAAAAGATTAATAAAAAAATATATAGCTCCTGGCGGAACTTGAACCCGGAGCGAATGAACGAGAGTCCGGAACCGTTACCACTGCACTATGTTACTCGTGTAGAGTAGAGGCATGATGAAAAAAGGCATTCTGAGTTATTCAGTCGTGCTGGTTTGAAAACTCGCCACCTTCGCCGAATGACTCGAGCACGTTTTTTTCGGTCAGTAACTGATCGAACTGTCGCTTTTGAGTCACTCTGTTTTAAGCATTTCACCTAAATTAAACAAGAATGTCACAGTCCGTGTCTATGGTGCAAGGTAGGAGACCGTCTCATTGTAGCCAAGTTACGACAGTTGCTCGATTGACGCATTTCACGTCTTCGATATTGTGTCTGAGATCATTTCCCAATGAGCTGCCTTTAAAAACGGAATGTCCTGCAATTGTAGTATGCGCTGGAGGTTTCTTTTGGATGGGTAAGGACCCTTGAGATGCGATATCGTCGTATAATTATGTCAAGCGAGAGGCCCTTGACATTGGAAGTGGGAACTTCGAAAGCAAAGTTGCCAGCTACTCGGTATGCACGAGCTAAATTGAACGCCGAAGTAGTGGCTTCGAGAGTTCTGAGGTCAAGGTCGAGAAAATTGGGGGAATCCCAATTAGTGCGAGTTCGTAAATGGGCAAACGTTGATCGCGCTGTAGCTTTTACTATAATTGTTGTTTTTAACTGGTTGAACGAAAGCTGTGATAATTGTCCTTAAATAGAATGACTGTCTATAATAATGATTTCGTTGACCAGAATGTTGGGGACAATA
>NC_090256.1:56942837-57062837 GCF_037325665.1 Littorina saxatilis | reverse complement strand
GTTCTCGGATCACACAGATGATAGTCTGTAGACACGCTTCTGAGATCCACTATTGTACCGTTGACTTGCTGTAGGTCTTGAATCCACTTCTTTAGTGTCGTGAGTTCTCAGATCGCCCATATGATAGTCTGTAGCACAGGAGCTATGAACGTGACATCGTTCCAGGTAGAACACTGGAGTCCAAGAAACTACAGGGATGGGAAGATCCGTCGAAGACTCAGAATGGTGACGAGACACAATGAAAGACCACGAAACGTCTGAAAAAGACCATATACGGATTTGCTAAATCTCTGTTCAACAGAGTAATTCTATGGTCAGGTTACGTCTGTCCAGTTCCGTCTGTTCATTCACAATGTTCGTCCAATGTTAATCAATTAAACGTTTTTAATTATGAATAGACAACTAACTTATTTCCGAACATTTCTTTATGAAGAATGGACAGAATCTCAAACAGAATGAGGCAGAGCGATGTTAAGATATCAAATAACCAAAGGGAAGTAATCGCAGGGTCCCCACTGGTTTTTAGAAACAAAATTCCATGACTTTTCCATGACTTTCCATGAGCCTCAATAACATTTTCCATGACTAGATCCACAGGTCGCCATTTCCGAACACGCAAACTTTTTACGTCTTGTCACTGCCAGTTTTGACACTGGCTTGCTTTGCACTGAATTTGAGTCAGTTTCTACGCAGTGTCTCTTCGACAAACAAGTCAAGCATTTGCTACGCAGTCAGATTATCGGTAATGTTTGCTGGTCCTGTCATTTCACTAAACTGGACCAGATGCGCAACCAGCCACTTTGGAGATGCGCAACCGACAAATCTTTGAATGTCTTCACAGATTCATGAAATATGACGCTCCTGCACCACTTTAAATCATACCATCTGACCCAGATGTCAAGAAATGACCATAGATCACATTACAATCGTGTGTAGCCTTTCTCATGTGCTTGAATTTCCCTAGTAACTGCAGAAAGTCAAAATTTGCACATAATGCGCTTGAAATGTGTAAATACTTGAAGGACAACGTTCACAAACACATTGAAGCAATGAAACAAATCAATGATATGATGCTATGACACCTTAGGCCAAAGTACAAACGGTAGTTTTGTGATGATATGTCATTTGTGAGGAATTACGGGTGATTTTGTGCAGAAACTTACGTCGCGTGTCTCCCTTCGGACAGAAAAATAAGGGTGCAACCGCTTCGGACCGATTTGCCTAGTGCAACCACAGTATACGGTGTGAAAACGCGACCGAGCACTCTCGTGTACAGGTGCACTGAAGTTGTGCAGTGCGGATCTTGCTTTTTCGGGAAATCCGAACCGTTTGTGACATGAGTCGTTTGGGCAGCACACAAAAGTTAGGAGTACAACTCCAACTGATTACAAGTCTTACGTCTGCTTTTGGTTTCAGTTCAAGACATTTTGAAGAAGCGCATTGAATTATGACACTGAAATAAAACTTAAAACTCCCAAAGATCGACAAAAGCTGAACACCTTTGTCTTTCAACGGCATCCTGTGCTACGTTTGGGTCAAAACAGGTGAAAACACGCCGAGCGTCATTCTTGAAAATGACGGTGCCAATGACGGTGTCGCCGCTGAAACTGACACAACTACCAAAAGAGAAGTTTTGTCATTTGTACAGGACATGGTGTCGGCACAGCAGGATGATTTTGGAGCCATTCCATGGACAATGTTTTTCACAAAATTACGATGTCCTATTGACATTTCTGAAAGCGGTCAAATGTCCTATTGATGCTGAAGAGCTCAGGACATTTGTCCTATAGGTGTGAATTTGTAACAACATCCCTGGTACACACAATGGACATAAACAATTTTGTACTTGTTCATCAATTACAAACCACTTTTTATTGCTATATAAACCACATGTCCTCAGTCTGAATCTTGCAAACTTATCCCTCTCCATCTATCCGTAATGCACAAATATTTCTCTGCTTGAAATGCACGTTTGAAGGAATAAAACCACTTATACTTCACATTTTCTTCTATTTCAGAATGCCAATTCTGTTTATAAAAACAAATAAGCCTGTCCTTAAATTGTCTCCAAAAATGCCTCTCCATTCCGACTCCTTGGCTTAACCATACGAAGCCAAATCCATTCTCAACCAATACTTTCTTCACCTTTGTTGTCCAATCCTCTCTACCTGCCTCAGACTGTGCCAATAACATTTAGTAAGCCTGCCTGCTAAGTCGTGTCATAGGCAACCTGGTCAACTTAATCCAATACTTTATACACTTCTCTGTTGTTGAGAGAGAGAGAGAGAGAGAGAGAGAGAGAGAGAGAGAGAGAGAGAGAGAGAGAGAGAGAGAGAGAGAGAGAGAGAGAGAGAGAGAGAGAGAGAGAGAGAGAGAGAGAGAGAGAGAGAGAGAGAGTATTGGCATTGCACTTCTACTTAATTGTTATTTTGTTTACATATTCAAAATATAATCTGACAATTTCTTTGGTAGGGATTGCGTGGAAAAGTCTGATACCAATGCTCAATCTTCAAATGTTATCTTAACAAAATACGCGTTAAGCCCTATTCTTCTTGTTGTCTTTTCCTGATAAAGCAAACCTTCAACTAACAGAAGAAAAAAAACCTTTTTAAATAGCCTATTCACTTTGAGATATGGCCTCAGGTGTATACGCCAGTCTAAAAAGTGAAAATAGCGCGTGCCTCTAGGGAGCAGTGCCCCCTTTAACTAGTCTGACGCTTACAACTTCATCTAGACCGAGTCTCATCACACACACACACACACACAGTCCACACACACACACACACACACACACACACACACACACACACACACACACACACACACACACACACACACACACACACTCACTCACACACAACCAAACGCACAATTTAAGATATTACACATCTGCTAAAACCATATTTTATTCAATAATACAACAAAAATACAAACACAAACACTGCTCAACATTCATCACTACCAAATTTCAAACATTTGTGGGTTTTTTCATTCCGACGATAAAAACAGATAGGTTAATCAATGTATATAGACAGTCAAAACCTTCCTAGGCTATCGTATTTTATTACATTTTTTAAAGGGACACTCCTCGTGAAAACAGTCAGATGTGTTATTTCTCCCGGTTTGAAGCCTCAACAGGTTAAAATCTCGCAATTCACAACGGTGGGTGAGCTGCACTTTCATGCAACAATGAACACACTTCATACGTGACGCATGAAATATTCACCACGCACTTTAAAAGTAAGCTGACGGTCATTGTTGATTTGCGCCAGGGCTTGCGGTAGGCTTGGTAAAGCGTGGTGGCCGGCATCACATCTGAGTACTGTTGTGATAACACCGCCGTGATTTTATCGGTCACTTTCATGCTGTTTATGTGTTGTCCACAGGAAATGAAGGCGACCATAACAAGGAATGACTCACTCTGCACCTCATTTTGTTCGATCGCGCAATGACCGACTTTCTCCTCTAAAGTTCTGCAGTTTACTTGCCTGACTCTCCTCTCGGAGCCATACGACGGCGAGAATTGCGAAAAACTCTTCGACGCACGTTTAAAAAAGGGTCAGAAGATGTGTGTTTATATTTCATTTTTGCGTGGTAATGAGTGGTTTTGCTAAGAAGTCGGCATTTTCTCGATATTCTTGACAACAGCATGTTTATATCTACACACTTATAACTGTATGGGCGGGTGTGTCTAAAACACGCGGGGACACGCGGGGACAGTTTAACAGCACGCAGGGACACGCGGGGACAGTAAAATAGCATGCGGGGACATTATATAATAACATTCTGACCCCTTCTGACTACCCTTTATTTTTTTTATTAAAAAAAAATTATTGACTTTTTTTCTTCTTTTGGTGGGAATCAGCTTTTCTTCTGAGATACGGAGATTTCACCGTCCCCGCGTGTTGTTAAACTGTCCCCGCGTGTGGGACACGCGGGGACACGCGGAAACAGTTTAACAGCACGCGGGGACCCGCGGGGACGGTGAAATAGCACACGGGGACGTTATATAATAACATTCTGACTATCCTTTATTTTTATTTTATTTTTATTTGTTGTTGTTGTTCTTGTGGGAATTAGCTTTTCCTTTGAGATATCAGGGCTCAGAAACGGAGATGTCTGCCGATCCTTTAATCCGTAAAACCATTTCTGGTTGTTAGAGATCGTCCCCGCGTGTCCCCGCGTGTTTAAGTCAAAGTGTCTAAAACACGCGGAGACACGCAGGGACACGCGGGGACGGTGAAATAGCATGCGGAGACGTTATATAATAACATTCTAACTATCGATCCTTTATTTTATTTTTATTTTTTTATTTTTTGTGATTTTTTTTCTTCTTTTGGTAGGAATTAGCTTTTATTCTGAGATATTAGGGCTCACAACCGGAGATGTCCGCTGATCTTTTATGCCGTAAAACTATTTCTGGTTGTTAGAGTTCGTCCCCGCGTGTTTTAGTCAAAGTGTCTTAACCGCGCGGGAACGCGCGGGAACACGCGGGGACACGCGGAGACACGCGGGGACAGTTTAACAGCACGCGGGGACACGCGGGGACGGTAAAATAGCATGCGGGGACGTTTTATTATAACATTCTGACTATCCTTTTTTTAAAATCTTTTTTTTTATCATTGTTATTGATTTTGTTTTTGTTCTTTTGGTGGGAATCAGCTTTTCTTCTGAGATATTAGGGCTCAGAAACGGAGATGTCTGCCGATCCTTTGTGACGTAAAACCATTTCTGGTTGTTAGAGATCGTCCCCGCGTGTCCCCGCCGGGGACGTTACATAACAACATTCTGACGATCCTTTATGCCGTAAAACCATTTCTGGCTTATGGAGATCGTCCCCGAGTGTCCCCGCGTGTTTTAGTCAAAATTGACAACAAATCATAACTGCTAAAACGAAACATGTTTAGCATGTCCTTAGACAGAACAATCAAATCTGCATCCAAATCAGTCAGTTTTGTTCACATATCTTGACACCTACACCGCTCAGCATGCCGTAGCGTCCATGGTAGACAAGATATATACCGAGAGGCATAAATTCCGCAAACGGAACTTTAAAAAATCACAAAAAATCAACTCAGTGGTGAATGTTTTCAATGTTTGAATATTTTATTTATTGGCCATTTTAGTGTTTATAAACCTTCGCTTAATTGATTTTGAATAGAACATCATGAAATGACAATTTTTCAAAAAAAGTGACTGAGTCCAAGCGCAATGATTTCGGAAAACGTTCAGTGTTCATCACGTTCAATGATCCAAGCAAATAAGAGAACAACGTTGAAGTGACAATGACTAGGTTTAAAATGTCCCTTATCAGAAAGTTCAACCTCAGTCCTTTGATGTTTATTAAACACATTTTCATATAAAGTTGGCGCTTCATATGGAAATGTGGCTTTGAAATTGACCCTAATCCTTCTTTGGGCTCTGTAAATGTCGTTTGGGGCTATGGTTGTAAAACGGTATCTACTGGTCACCCCAATGTATAAACTGAAAACTCTTTCTGCACCAGAACACGCAGAAAGGATTGTATCTGCCTGATGTCTGATGCTTTTCAAAATCCCCAACCACTAACACCTTCAAAACGGACATTAACTGACACTGTTGTTTTTCCCTATATAATCCTTACTATTTTTCCGAGACGTCGTCGTGTTGTGTATTTAGCTTGCCACAACCTCATACATGGTCCTAAAAGTTAAAGTTGAAGAAAATACTAAAGATAAATGAACAAGCTGACGCAGTGTCATTCGCACCGTGAATCCCCCCATGGGAACATACTAAAGTCTGGTTCCAAATAGGCTCAATTTCCTTCTATTTCTTTGTATTTCTGCCTCGTAGGGGTAGGGGTGTTCAAACCAAAGGCACCTTTAAACCAAAATTCAAATCACACATCTTACAACATGTAGTCTATTTAGATGGTTGTCGTGTGCACTTGAGTTGCTAAAGCGTTTTGCCAAAAAATCAAAAAGACGCGTTCTATAACGGTCAAACGGTCCCTTAACAGACTTGGGCGGGGTCATCTAACGGTTGGCAGACAGCACAAACACCCTGTGACTGCTCGCAAGGAAAAAATAAATCTGGATGGCAGTATGGCTACAACTACGTCGTTTAGTGTAACCATAACCCCTGAATGTATGAACAGCAGAAAAGGCTGTCTTTGACGTCACTGTATAATAAGAAGCACAAAAGGGATTTTTTGGAACTTTCTCTTGGTTGGAGACAAACATGTCCGCAATGCATTCGTGCATCAAGCTATCCATGCAGTCGTTTATTGTTGATTCTTTAGCTCCTCTATGGCAGGGGGGTTTTCACTTTGTTTTCCTTCAATTTCACTATGGGAGTTGTTCTTAAACATACGTTTGTTAAGAAAATTTTGGCTGATTGTAAAACAGCTGTAATATACGGCAGTCCAGGTTGTCCTTCAACTGTAAAAATGAAATAATGCTCTTTAAAGTATCATTTACAACAGTGGTGGCTGTTTTCACAAGTATGCTACAAAAAACACGACAATACATAATACATAAGGAAAAGCCCTATGTTTGGTCAGTTGGTGAGATAGGTAAATGTTATTTTTGTGTGACAGTTCTGATGGTTTTCAAAGGGCTAATTCTTTGCTTTACGACATATGCCCAACTGAAAACGCTTTAGCAACTCATGTGCACATGACAACCATCTAAATAGACTACATGTTCGCAGAAAACACAATACTGATTATAGAGGGAAAAATAACGGCTCTTTTTAAAAGCACGTTTAGTAGTGAAGTACTTTTAGGATTGTTTGGAATTTTTTACCAGCAGACACCCTTTCACTGCTGAGTGTCTTAGTATTGTAAGATGTGTGATATGAGTTTTGGTTTAAAGGTGCCTTTGGTTTGAACACCCCCACCCCTACGAGGGAGAAATACAAAGAAATAGAAGGAAATTGAGCCTATTTGGAACCAGACTTTAGTATGTTCCCATGGGGGGATTCACGGTGCGAATGACACTGCGTCAGCTTGTTCATTTATCTTTAGTATTTTCTTCAACTTTAACTTTTAGGACCATGTATGAGGTTGTGGCAAGCTAAATACACAACACGACGACGTCTCGGAAAAATAGTAAGGATTATATAGGGAAAAACAACAGTGTCAGGTAAAGTCCGTTTTGAAGGTGTTAGTGGTTGGGGATTTTGAAAAGCATCAGACATCAGGCAGATACAATCCTTTCTGCGTGTTCTGGTGCAGAAAGAGTTTTCAGTTTATACATTGGGGTGACCAGTAGATACCATTTTACAACCATAGCCCCAAACGACATTTACAGAGCCCAAAGAAGGATTAGGGTCAATTTCAAAGCCATTTTTCCGTATGAAGCGCCAACTTTATATGAAAATGTGTTCAATAAACATCAAAGGACTGAGGTTGAACTTTCTGATAAGGGACATTTTAAACCTAGTCATTGTCACTTCAACGTTCCCTTCACTAAAGTGGCTAAGATGCCTGGATAACAATGCTTTGGCCAGCTTTAAGCATCCCAATCGCTTGCTGTCTCTCTCCTTCATCAAGTCGTGGCATGATTGCGATATCTGGATACAGCCAAACAGCCAGTTGCATTTTATAAGGCCATACATTATCTTTTTTACGTTATTGTCTCCCGTTCAGCCCATTGTCTTTATTAGCACAGTGAGCTGTGGCTGGATCAGCAATACTGCAAAGCGCACGCTGACAGCGTGAAACATTTGCTCCAACACTCAAGATGTCAACTACAAATTACAGGTTCAATCTGATTTTCGTTTGAGAGCAAAATCTTTCAATGCACTATTTGCAGAATTTATGCCTTTCAGTATATGAACAAAACTGACCGTTTTGGGTGCATATGTGATTGTTCTGTCTAATGACATGCTAAACATGGTTCGAATTAGTTGTTCTGATTTATTGTCGATTTTATCGCGGGAACCTTGATTTTGCGAATTTGATTTTGGGGGGTGTCTGTGTTGTAGGTTCCACTGTATCGACACTACGTCATGTAAACTCAATCTGTTTTCTGAATAAGTTAGGAAAATAAACGGCCTTTCCAGTCATATAATTGGTTTTACAATAAACGGCCTCATCAGAAAGATCTGCGCTCAAAAGCATGTTTATATTTTTTTTATGACGATTAGTAGAGATCGTCCCCGCTTGTCCCCGCGTGTTTTAGTCAAAGTGTCTAAAACACGCGGGGACACGCGGGGACACGCGGAGACATGTGGGGACGGTTAAACAGCACGCGGGAACGTTACATAACAACATTCTGACGATCCTTTATGCCGTAAAACCATTTTTGCCTTCTAGAGATCGTCCACGCGTGTTTTGGTCAAAGTGTCTTTTGGGACAGGCAGGGACAGTATAACAGCACGCAGGGACACGCGGCGACGGTTATATAAAACGCGGGGACGTTATATAATAACATTCTGACGATTCTTTATTTGATGTTTTATTTTTATTATTTTTTTCTTTATTTATTTTCTTCTTCTTTTGGTGGGAATCAGCACGGTTAAACAGCACGCGGGGACGTTACTTAACAACATTCTGACGATCCTTTATGTAGTAAAACCATTTCTGACTGCTAAAGATCGTCTCTGCGTGTCCCCGCGTGTCCCCGCGTGTTTTAATCAAAGTGTCTAAGAGACTGCCAAAGAGACTCTTTTCAAGAGTGCTTTTTAAATTTAAAATACTGTTTTGGAAATCAATCTCCACCGAAAGCCACTGTTTTCTGGTGGTTCAGACAGTTCATTACTGGCGCGTGGACGTTAAACAAGTCGCGTAAGGCGAAAGTACAACATTTAGTCAAGCTGTCGAACTCACAGAATGACACTGAACGCACTGCATTTTTTTCAGCAAGACCGTATACTCGTAACTTCGTCAGTCTACCGCTCGTAGCAAAGGCAGTGAAATTGACTAGCCAAAATAGCGCGGTAGTGGTTACGCTGAGCAGGACAGCACGCTTTTCTGTATCTCTGTTCTTTTTAACTTTCTGAGCTTGTTTTGAATTCAAATATATCATATCTATATGTTTTTGGAATTAGGAACCGACAAGGAATCAGATAAAATTGTTTTTAAATCGATTTCGGAAATTTGATTTTAATCATAATTTTCATATTTTTAATTTTCAGAGCTTGTTTTAAATCCGAATAGAACATATTTATATGTTTTTTGAATCAGAAAATGATGAAGAATAAGATTAAATTGTTTTTAGATCGTTTTATAAAAACATAATTTTAATTACAATTTTCAAATTTTAATGACCAAACTCATAAATTAATTTCTAAGCTTTCATGCTGAAATGCAATACCAAAGTCCGGCCTTTGTCGAAGATTCCTTGGCCAAAGTTTCAATCCATTTCATTGAATAATGAGGGTGTGGCAGTGCCGCCTCAACTTTTACAAAAAGCCGGATATGACGTCATCAAAGACATTTATCCAAAACATGAAAAAACTGTATGGGGATATCATACCCAGGAACTCTCATGTAAAGTAATTTTCTCTGTACCGCTCTACACACACACACACACACACACACTCACACAGACACACATACACCACGACCCTCGTTTCGATTCCCCGTCTATGTTAAAACATTTAGTCAAAACTTGACTAAATGTAAAAACGGTGACCGGGCGTTGTGGTCGAATGGCAACAACCGTTACCCCAGAAAACGGCTCTAGCGTAGAGTCCCTGATTGAGAAGGACCCACAAATGAAATACGCTTAAATACATGATAGAATGAAGATTTAATCGGGATGTCTCACTAGTAGTTTTCAAGGCTGCTGTTGCGTAAGGACACGTTGTGACCGTTGGGTGCCCTATAACCTTAGTGAAGAGAAAAAGCGGGGTAGGGTTGACTGGTGCACCCATATACTATACTAGCGGAAAAAAGTTAAGGACGGTTCACACACGCAATCACAGCAAAAGAACGAATGAACATATCGTACGGAAATTTGGAACACGTTTACTTCAGTCAATGTGCAACGCAACTGAAAAATTTGGGTTTATTTCATCGAACCGATTCGGTTATTCATGTCTACAAACAGCAGAGGGGTCACAAATAAACATAACAAGTATTTTCATGAGGTCAATAATGGGTGTGTCCGCCACGTTTGCGCTCAAGTTCACCACACCTTGACCGCATAGAGTTCATAAGCTTCGTGAAAAAGGCCTGTGGAATGGCCTGCCACTCCTGTTGGAGCATCTGCAGCAGCTGCTGCAGGTTTCTGGGAGGCTGGTGGTTGGCCCTCACCTGCCTGTCCAGTTCGTCCCATACATGCTCTATGGGGTTCATGTCTGGCGAACAGGCAGGGAAATCCATCCTGACGACCCCGGTTTGCTGGATGTAGTCGTTGACAAGCCTGGCCCTGTGAGGAGTAGCATTGTCATCCTGAAACACGGCGTTTGGGCCAATCTGCTGCAGGGTCGGCAAGACAATAGGGGCGAGAATTTCGTCCCTGTAGCGTTGACCAGTGAGATTCCCGACCACATGGTACAGGGGGGTGCGTTGATGAAGGCTGAAGCCCCCCCAAACCATGACAGAGCCCCCGCCGAAGGCCACCCTCTCATGCACTGTGTCGTCTTCATAACGCTCGCCCTCACGCCTCCAGACCTTGCGCCGGCCGTCAGAATGGTACAGGTTGAACCTGGACTCGTCACTGAATAGGACCTGAGCCCAGTCCCGGCGCGTCCATCTCAAGTGGCGGCGACTCCAGGCCAGACGAGCCCGGCGATGAGCCTGTGTCAGCAGGGGACGCACAGCAGGACGACGACTCCGCAGCTGGGCGTCATGCAGGCGGTTGCCGATGGTCCTCTCACTAACGTTGATGTTAGTGGCCTCCCGTAACTGCCCTCTGATGACCTTGCAGGTGGTGGCCCGGTGCTGCAGCGCCTGCCGTTGGATGAAACGATCTTCCCTAGGAGTAGTCTTTTTGGGGCGACCCGACCTGGGCCTCTCCTCGACATTGTTTGTCGTCTGGAACCGTTGATTCAGCCTTACAATGACTGAATGCGATACCCCAAGTTGCCTGGCCACTTAGCACTTGGATACGCCGTGGTGGAGCCAGGCAATTGCTCTTCCTCGGTTGAATGTTGTCAGCTTCCGTCTGGCAGGCATGGTGAGGAGATGGCAGCTCGCAGAAAATCGGCGGCTTATAAAGCCGAGTTCGTGATCACAATTCACACTCGAAGGATTGTCCTTGCATGTGCACAACAATTTTGCCATGTTACCTGCCTTATTCTACCCGTGCGCACGCCAAACAACAGCCTACTTTTTGGCGATTTTGCTATTTTAGTCACGTGCTGCAGCTCTGCGCCCGGGAGTCCCGTGCAGTTTTCCTGCTAACACAGCATAACCTACCCATTGGTGTGTAGCATGCGACAGCCATTTGATTTTGCTGACGAAAGAACAGGGTGTTTTTAACAAATGAAAGTCAGCGGGGAAATCAGTGGCCCGTCCCTAACTTTTTTCCGCTAGTATATATGAACATTTGACGAAAGAAGGTTTCCTCGCGTTTGGGACATCGTAACAGACCAAACACGGGAAAACCAATAGGACCTAAAGATGAAGCAACAGTTGGCGGTGAGGGTCTTCCTAAATGAGAACCCACCTGTACACATTTTTTTTTAATTGTACACATAAGTGCTTCCTAACAAATGATAGTGTATTTCTTTGCAAAATCCGGCCACGTTGCTACCATATCACTTGAGGAGAGATAACCGATAACTGCTGACTTTTATGTCAGCCGCTGCTTGCCTAATTTCTATCGTTGCACATGACGTCCCCTTCTGTCAAGAGGTAGTTGAAGGGAAAGCATTTCCAGAACACCGAAGATGCCCGAGCATTCCCGAGGGCGTTAATTTTGACATACCCCAGTCAACGTGTTGGGGTGTCATTGACAGCTGGTTTAAGAGGATGGTATAAGTAACAAAATGTGTACAAGCTGAGGAGGGACTCTTACAAAAACTAGAGTAGACAGAATAGTTGGGGATAGGGTTAGGGTTAGGAGGGTGAACCATAACCCTAAACCCTAACCCTAAGATAATTTTTTTTTTTTAATATACAAAAAAATAAAGGATCGTCAGAATGTTATTATATAACGTCCCCGCGTGCTATTTCACCGTACCCGCGTGTCCCGCGTGTTTAAGACACTGTGACTAAAACACGCGGGGACACGCGGGGACGATCTCTAACAACCAGAAATGGTTTTACGGCATGAAGGATCGCCAGACATCTCCGTTTCTGAGTCCTAATATCTCAGAAGAAAAGCTGATTCTCACCAAAAGAAGAAACATAAATCAATAAAAAAAAATAAAAAAAGGATCGTCAGAATGTTACTATATAACGTCCCCGCATGCTATTTAACCGTCCCCGCGTGTCCCCGCGTGCTGTTAAACTGTCCCCGCGTGTTTTAGACACTTTGACACGCGGGGACGATCTCTAACAACCAGAAATGATTTTACGGCATAAAGGATCGGCAGACATCTCCGTTTCTGAGCCCTAATATCTGAGAAGAAAAGCCGATTCCCACCAAAAGAACCACCAAAAAAATAAAAATAAAAAAAATAAAAAATAAAAATAAAGGATAGTCAGAATGTTATTATATAACGTCCCCGCATGCTATTTCACCGTCCCCGCGTGCTGTTAAACTGTCCCAGTGTGTTTTAGACACACCGGTATGGGCCACACACAAATTCACAAAGAAACAGCCCTAAATGAAGGAATGATACAAAGAGTGCACTGTATTGTATTGTTTTGTTTAGAAAATCTAATTATTCATCGGTCATCATTTAAAAACAAGTAAATCGTCTGATGAATAACTCACTCACTTATTCACTAACTCTTGCACTCATTCTTTTTTTTTTCTTCTCATTTTTATAACTTTATTGTCCCCTCGCTTGGAAAATCGGGCCGCGTCCTCCCAGTGGAAAGCTAGCAGCAACACAGTTGCGCTACCAGTGTGTGCGTGTTTAGGTAGGTGTAATCAGACACCTTGTACTTACGGCAGAATGGCCGAGGTCTTTTTCGTGCAACAGTGGTGACACGGGGTGGACCATGGATACCGTCTCTGAGTCTGCACATAAAGTTGGTCCGTGTCCGTGTCCGTCCTGGCCCGGATTCGAACCCGTGACTTTAGGATCATAAGTCATGTGCTCTATGACAATACCAACCGACCTACCGGGCACCTCACTCACTCACTCACAAGAAAAGCAAATGCTTATATACGATTCACCTGTTGTCATAAATAGTAAATGAAGCAAGAGCAAAATAGTTCCTGCTTTAGAGTCATGAAATAATGTTCAAGAGAAAAATGCCACAGATACAAACACCCCAACACCTCCTCTTACACCCAACCAACACCACCAAGTGGAAGTCGAGCCCGTGGAATGTCGCGCTAGTGGATGTCGCGCTTATGGGATGTCGCCAGAAGTACATTATAATTAGAAGTATCTTACGAACAATACATGCAGTCGACGCTCGTTGATACAATCGGCCATTGGGCTTTCCCCAGAAGCCGATCTTACTAATGGGTAATTCTGGGAAATCGTTCACTGGAAGTACTCGATAATAATGCAACACTTTGATAAATTCGATTTTCAATACATCTCTCAAAACCTTTTGAATGAATTAAAATGAATAAATGACAAGAATAACGAGGTCAAAAAATAAAGATAAAGTTCAAAAATAAGAAATAAAAAGTTTGAAAATTTGAGATTAAAACCCGTGACCGCCGGGTAACGAATATGTGATCGAGCGCTCTACACAGTGCTTCTGGGTGAAAATAGAGATTTTAACTTCGAATATTTCCCGTGAGTTCTCGAACATGTGTCGACTCGTCGGATTCCGAGTTTCTCCGTACGTATTTGTGTACTGCACGTTCTATCGATCTCACTGTTCGAGGTTAGTTAAGTTGATACCTGTTCCTATGCTCCCGTTCACTTCGTATCAGTTTGGAAACCAAACTCAAGTAGCCTTAATTTCAAGTGTGACCGACATTATGTTGTAGTCCGGCTCCGAAATGCATTGACCAATCGCCGAAAGGCGCTGACGTCATTGCATGAAAGAATTTCCCTACCCTGATTGTAGAATTCCAAACGGTTTTTGAGATTTTGAAGATTTAGCTCGGGACGACGACGCTCTATTGGTCGATTTATTATGTGAAGGGAAGAAACCGGTTAAAAACGGGCATCGATAACCTGATAAAGGCCGAGCGGAAGCCGAAGGCCGCGCCTGACACGTTTGAAGGCAAGTTTTGTCTGTTTTCTAGGTATTGTTTGATTTATGTCGGGATTTAAGGTAAACTACTGATTCAGCGATGACTAACTTTGTTTCTCGATGCATACAAATTCAGGGAGCGGTTGATATTTGCCCGTAAATAGCCTTCAAAGCTGAAAATGTTGGCGATCGAGCACCGGAAATGGCTGTTCGATGGGTTTCGCAAGTAGAAATGTGCTTTATTTCACCAAATCAGCTCGTATTTGGTATGGGTACGGGATTCTAGAGGACGAAGGAGTTATAAGAGGTGCAAAGAAGTGCTATTTGGGAGTAGAATAAATCTTCCGAGCCAGTAGACAAGAGAAGGTCATATTTGAGAGATGCGCGTAGGCCGAACTTTCCGACAAGCGAACGATACAGCAGATTAATCATTCGTTTTGATCAGACGGATAAAGAACAAAATGCAATCATTGCAATCTGTTTATGAAATTTCAATTTCAATTCATCACCATTTTTTTCAGTTTTTTTTTTATGAACACACTCATTTATTAATATTTAAGCTTCCGACACGACAAAAAGTGCTATGTGTCCTTTTCTCAATCGGCCGCCGAGATTCGCATGTGTCAAAAGGCGTACGCATGCGGATTCGACGGAAGTGCAAATACTAGCCATTAAATCCTTACCACAAAGACTGTGCAGAACTGTGCTAAAATCGTTTATTAGACCCATCCAGCGGTTGATTCTTTTAGTGTATGCATAGTTAAGTTGCCAGGCACACTTGGCAGTCTTATCAGCATCTTGCTGAAATGACATCCTCGTGTGGGAGGAACAAAATATTGATTACATTTTCTTAAATGGGGGGCCCGGTAGCTCAGTTGGTAGAGCACTGGACTTGTGATCGAAAGGTCGCAGGTTCGAATTCGGGCCGGGACGGACACGGGTCAACTTTATGTGCAGACCCAGAGACGGAAGCCATGTCCCACCCCCGTGTCATCACAATGGCACGTAAAAGACCTTGGTCATTCTGCCATAAGTGCAGGTGGCTGAATACACCTAAACACGCAGACACCTGGGTAGCGCGACTCCGTTGCTGCTAGCTTTCCACTGGGAGGAAGCGACCCGAATTTCCCAGCGATGGGACAATAAAGTAATGAAAATGAAAATGAAAATGAAAAATAAAGGAAACAGTCTTTTTTTTAACTCTGAAAACTTGTCCACCTATTTCTGTTTGATCTTTGAAGCTAAAAGACTTCATTACAGTTGAGTTTGATGTCTTATGAAGACGACCTACTTTTGTCGCTGCTGCGTGTTTCACAAAACATAGGAGTGCTGGTATTACCTCTTTGATGTCTTATGCTGCAGTGCCAAGCAATTCCATGAAGGAAGGGAGACCCATGTTGGTCATGTTCCAAAGACATTAATTTTACATTTATTCAAGTTTTGACTAAATGTTTCAACGTGGACTGGGAATCTAGACGAGGGTGGTGTGTGTGTGTGTGTGTGTGTGTGTGTGTGTGTGTGTGTGTGTGTGTGTGTGTGTGTGTGTGTGTGTGTGTGTGTGTGTGTGTGTGTAGAGCAATTCCAGGAAAATTACCGAACAGATCCTTATGACACATTGACGTTCTTCAAGATAATATCCTGAAACGTTTTTTTTAATATGTTCCATAAATGTCTTTGACGACGTAATGCCCGGCTATTATTTTAAGAAGTAAATGCCACACTGTGGTCACTTTTTAAGCAATCTTCGACTAAACCCAGACTATGGGATTGCATTTCAGCTCGGAAGCTTGAAAACAAATTGATGAGTTTGTTCATTAAAATTTCAAAAATCTAATCAAAATTGAAAATTTTAGAACAGAATCAAAAATGAATGCACTGAATTCTCTATCATTCACACACTCCAAATATGTATAGATATGTCATGTTTAATCTTTAAATGTGCACAAAGTTGTAGAAAATTGGTTTATGCAAAAAGTGCATGTGCAGAACAATGCCATTCGAAAATACCTGACACATATTTAGCATACAGTACATGTGAATTCCTCCAGGACGCGTTTTCCCAATTATTTAGATAAATATCTTTAATGACGTCAAATCCGGTTTTTTTCTCATAAAAGTCAAGGTTGCACTGTGGTGACCTCATTTTCCCATCAACTTGATTGACATTTTTGCCAAGCAATCTTTGGCGCAGTCCGGACTATAATTTATGATTGCATTTCAGCTCGGAAGCTTAAATATTAATAAATGAGTGTGTTCATAAAAACAAAACTGAAAAAAATGGTGATGAATTGAAATTGAAATTTCATAAACAGATTGCAATGATTGCATTTTGTTCTTTATCCGTCACTGTATCCAAAAATATATAGATGTCATGTCTAAACATTTGCTCAACATGAAAGAAAATCGGTTTCTGCAAAATAAGGTCATAATTATGTTCTCATGCCTAGCTGAGACCAGCTCAACCCGTTTCGGCCTTAGGCTTTCGGCTCGCTACTAGACTTGATGATGGCTGATACCGGGTCCAATGAAAAGGAAAAACGAACATATTTCTATGTTAAGACTCTTTGCATGCGGGTGTAGGGGTGGGGAGGGTCATTCTGGTAGGCTCAGACTACAATCTCCCCCTATGATCCAAAGCCGTCTTCACAATCCATAGCCGAATTTCAAAAATAACTCTGACGGAGTTTTTATGGGCTGTATTTTTTTTTTTGCTTGTGTTTGCTTGTTTGTTTGCTTGCTCAGTCAAAAATAAATAAATAAGTGGAAGCAGACAATTCAAGGGAATAAACTCGGGATTCACATCTAAATTTACAAATATTCAAGAATGCTGCAGTTACTTCCCATTGGTTATTCATTGCATGGCAGAAATTGTTTTTAAACTTCAGAAGCATAAAAATAAGATAACGTTTTGTGTACAAGGTTTACGACATCAGCATGCAAATCAAACGCTGTTGTTACTTTTTGATTTTTATCGAACCCAGAGAGGGTTTCCAAAAATTCACGCAAAACCAAATAAGAAAGGCAAACACCTGCCTAACTCAGGCGATCGACACCTGCATCAATCAGTAGGGATAGCATAGCACACGAAATACGCAAGTTAGCTCAACAAAACAACGTGTTCTTGGTAGATAATTGATTCTACTTTCTTCTCGTATGTTAAAGTGGCAACGTTTTGCCGATTGTGATTTTGTGTCGATTTTTAATTGGTACCCTTATTTGAGCGGCGGTCACGTGATCCGTGTAAAAGAAATCTTTAATCCGAAAGGTCATCCAGATAGCCACGTGAACGGCCCTAACCGGCATAGAAAGTTTCAATTAAATGACAGGGTGTTAATGCTTTTATTTAGGTGCGAAATTTGTTGCGAAGGAGCTTTTCCCTAACAACCCTTTTTAACACCGTCTAAGTGATTTATGTTCATTTTTGTAATTATGTTACGCTTTGGCGAATAATTCAAATTAAATGATGATGTTGAGAGACGCATTTCCTCCACAACTGTCTTAACCTGGTTGAAAAATATGCATTTTTATGATTTTTGTAGCGTGTCGAAATGACACGTTCGCCTGCAATTACTACTCGCTTGACCTCTACCCTGTATAACACAGTTTATGAAAAGGTAATGAAAAGAAAATGATTAAATAATATGCATTACTCGTACAGCCAGTAAATTATTCTCCACGAATCAGTCTTCCTTTTTGATGTACCTTATCTGGTTCATATTTAACGACAATTTGAAAATGACGAAAAATCACTTGCAACAGGACGCGAATGAGTTGCGTTTTTTTTTGCCGGGTACTGTACACCCAATATGAAGTAAATCGCTTAAGTAATTTAAGAATTATAAGCATTTTAATGTGTGGCTTTTTTGGGATCACACTGTACATAGCGTGTTTCTCTCGCTGCCAATTTATATTAATGAAATAATCATAAAACAAAGATAATCCACTAAAACCTAGTTCATCTTGCTTTTAAAGTGCGTATGATTCAGAATGTTTAGTCATTGTTTGTGGATCTGACAGACGTAAGAATAGATTAGGGGTGAAAATCAAAAGTCAGAAAATGGTGACAGCTCGTTCTTATCTCCTTTTAAGTCTCTGAATTCACAATAAAACTTACAAAATCTCAATATTCTAGAGGTTGCGGGGGAGACGGTCGACAACTCAGGACGACACCAAGTGAAGGGGAACTTCTTTTTTCCCTATTACAAAGGCGGCACGCGTAGTGAGCCGGTGTCACGAACTGAAACCTCTGCTGAACAATCCTTCTCATTGCGGTCAATGCGCATGCGCCAATCTTGGACTTAAAAAATGCGACCCTTTGACCGAACGAACCATGGGTTCGGGTTAGAGTTAGGGTTAGGATTAGGGTTAGGATTAGGGTAAGGGTTAGGGTAAGGGTAAGGGTTAGGGTTAGGTTCTTCACGACTTGATTAATCTCCCCATGTTAGTGCATGCGCATTGACCGCAATGAGAAGGATTGTTCAGTGCTAAATCGTGTACTTTAGAGTAAATCTCCGAGTTTTCAGTTCGTGACACCGGTCCTAGCATATAACCACGTCATGTCCCAAATATAGACACTATAGTTCTGGGGACAGAAAAACCAAGTTAGCATAGCATAGCATAGTGAGCCGGTCGTTTTCACTGGAAAAGGGAGCCATTTGTCGTTGTGGCCAAAACGAAAGAAAAGAAAGCTCTTTGCTGTTAATTCGATCAGTGAGTGTTTATTATCAATCAATCAATCAATGAGGCTTATATCGCGCATATTCCGTGGGTACAGTTCTAGGCGCTCTGCAGTGATGCCGTGTGAGATGAAATTTTATACGGCCAGTAGATTGCAGCCATGTCGGCGCATATTTACCTTTCACGGCCTTATTCCAAGTCACACGGGTATGGTAGACAATTATTAACTGTGCCTAAGCAATTTTGCCAGGAAAGACCCTTTTGTCAATCGTGGGATCTTTAACGTGCACACCCAATGTAGTATACACGGGGGGTGGTTCGGACACCGAAGAGAGTCTGCACACAAAGTTGACTCTGTGAAATAAATTTCCGCCGAACCTGGGATCGAACTCGCGCTGACAGCGGCCAACTGAATACAAATCCAGCGCGCTACCAACTGAGCTATATCCCCGGGATTCAAGGGATAGTCATTCTGAGATAACCTTATGAAGAATAAAATCCAGGAATCTTTAATAAACGTGGATTTGGGGGGGGGGGGGGGGGGGGGGGGGTAATTTCGGGTAGCATCGCAGACGCTCATAAGTACTGAGAATTAACAGAGACGACAGTGACGTCAGTTTCTCGTCGCATGGGTCCGGCGCGCTTGCCAAAAGAGCTTGTAGGACTTAGAAACTTGGTGTTTTCATGTTGTGAGTAAACAAACGACAAGTGAATGAAATGCTTGTTTTTCAGTTTACTGAAGTAGTGGAAGGTTGCATAATATGGACCATCTACTGTTCAGACAAACTAACGGTTCTAGAGCGCTCAAAACAATTTCGTTCGCTGTATTTACCCTCTCTGGATAACTTGCACATGTCAAAACAGTTGAAGAAACACCAACCACAAAAACCGTTTGAGAGTCATTAGCTGCTACGCTCCCACAATGACAAACACAGAAGACGCAAAAGAAGCTTTTTACGATGAACTCAACGTGAATAACATCCCGCCATCCTGCTGGAAGCCAGTTTTGAAGTGGATCCTCGTGTCGAAGTTTTAAAACAAAACGACGGCTGATGATCGAGACACACACTGTTCGAAATAAAATAGATCTCTTTCGTTTTTACATTTAGTCAAGTTATGACTAAATGTTTTAACATAGAGGGGGGAATCGAGACGAGGGTCGTGTGTGTATGTGTGTGTGTGTGTGCGTGCGTGCGTGTAGAGCAATTCAGACCAAACTACTAGACCGATCTTTATGAAATTTGACATGAGAGTTCCTGGGTATGATATCCCCATACGTTTTTTTCATTTTTTTGATAAATGTCTTTGATGACGTCATATCCGGCTTTTCGTGAAAGTTGAGGCGGCACTGTCACGCCCTCATTTTTTTAACCAAATTGGTTGAAATTTTGGTCAAGTAATGTTCGACGAAGCCCGGACTTCGGTATTGCATTTCAGCTTGGTGGCTTAAAATTTAATTAATGACTTTGGTCATTAAAAATCTGAAAATTGTAAAAAAAATGTTTTTTTTTATAAAACTATCCAAATTTACGTTCATCTTATTCTCCATCATTTGCTGATTCCAAAAACATATAAATATGTTATATTTGGATTAAAAACAAGCTCTGAAAATTAAATATATAAAAATTATTATCAAAATTAAATTTTCGAAATCAATTTAAAAACACTTTCATCTTATTCCTTGTCGGTTCCTGATTCCAAAAACATATAGATATGATATGTTTGGATTGAAAACACGCTCAGAAAGTTAAAACGAAGAGAGGTACAGAAAAGCGTGCTATCCTTCTCAGCGCAACTACTACCCCGCTCTTCTTGTCAATGTCACTGCCTTTGCCATGAGCGGTGGACTGACGATGCTACGAGTATACGGTCTTGCTGCGTTGCATTGCGTTCAGTTTCATTCTGTGAGTTCGACAGCTACTTGACTAAATGTTGTATTTTCGCCTCACGCGACTTGTTATGATTGGTAAAGATTAATGTTGTTCTATTGACGTACAATCCCTTTAGAACAGCATATGACCGTTTCGCAAAGTCAAACATGTAAGATGCATTAACTTTCTTTTGTAACATCAATGACGCAGCAGCATTTGTGAGACCAAGAGACTGGAAGTGTGCGATGAATTCATTAGCGGCATCGTCACACATGCTGGCCCATATTCATCAACTCTGATAGTGCTGAATTCACAAATGGCTCCATTCGTTTCTCGCGGCATTCCTTCTTTTTACATTTAGTCAAGTTTTGACTAAATGTTTTAACGTAGAGGGGGGAATCGAGACGGGGAGGGTCGTGGTGTATGTGTGTGTGTATGTGTGTCTGTCTGTCTGTGTGTGTGTGTAGAGCGATTCAGACTACTGGACCGATCTTTATGAAATTTGACATGAGAGTTCCTGGGTATGATATCCTCAGAGGTTTTTGTCATTTTTTTTATAATTGTCTTTGATGACGTCATATCCGGCTTTTCGTGAAAGTTGAGGCGGCACTGTCACGCTCTCATTTTTCAACCAAATTGGTTGAAATTTTGGTCAAGTAATCTCCGACGAAGCCCGGACTTCGGTATTGCATTTCAGCTTGGTGGCTTAAAAATTAATTAATGACTTTGGTCATTAAAAATCTGAAAATTGTAAAAAAAATATTTTGTTTATAAAACGATTCAAATTTACGTTCATCTTATTCTCCATCATTTTCTGATTCCAAAAACATATAAATATGTTATATTTGGATTAAAAACAAGCTCTGAAAATTAAAAATATAAAAATTATGATCAAAATTAAATTTTCGAAATCAATTTAAAAACACTTTCATCTTATTCCTTGTCGGTTCCTGATTCCAAAAACATATAGATATGATATGTTTGGATTAAAAACACGCTCAGAAAGTTAAAACGAAGAGAGGTACAGAGAAGCGTGCTATCCTTCTCAGCGCAACTACTACCCCGCTCTTCTTGTCAATTTCACTGCCTTTGCCATGAGCGGTGGACTGACGATGCTACGAGTATACGGTCTTGCTGCGTTGCATTGCGTTTAGTTTCAGTCTGTGAGTTCGACAGCTACTTGACTAAATGTTGTATTTTCGCCTTACGCGACTTGTTTATTCTTCCTCTTCCTTCTGCTCCTCTTCTTTCTCTTTTTCTCCTTCGGTTGACACCCCCCCCCCCCCCCATATGCCACCCTCTAAAATACTTATAGTTCCAACAGTACATGTGTTCTGCGTATTGCGTCATATTTGGTGTAGCCTACATTAGCTTGAGATGTTGGATGAAAATTTCACAGTTTTAAGAATGTAGGTAAAAAATCAAAATAATTCAAATTCAGAGATTCAGTAGGAGGTTTAAAATCAACATAATTGACACTGATTAGCCACACCTTGAACCTTGAACCCGTCACACTCCCTGCAATTGCTGTTTTACCAACAGGTAACAAATCTGGAGTGCTAAATCGTGTACTTTAGAGTAAATCCCCGAATTGGGAAATTTTTTTTTCGAAAGAGAATAAAAGTCAGACCATTTAATGTACAAAATTGAATTACTGTGTGAACTTATCCTCCCATATCTCAAGCCAATGTATGCCAAATATGAAGTAAATCGCTGAAGACATTTAGGAGTTATATCATTTTAATGGGTTGCATTTTTTGGGGGGGTCACCCTGTATATTGTGTGTGCCCTAAATGCCCTTGTAATCATTCTTCTCCACTCTTCCTTGGCGTACTTTGGAAAAAAACACCGAATAGACTGCTGATGATCGTAACACATTGCTCGAAATAAAATAAAATGTAGCTGTCTTTGTCACGAGAATAAAGATCTATTTCGTTCGAAAAATACCTAATATCGTACGATCCCTTTAAAGCAGTATATAATGGTTTAGCAAAGTCACACGCATGAGCTGCATTAGTGTTGTTTTCTTGTAACATCAATGACACAGCAGCATGTGTGAGACCATGAGACTTGGAAGTATGCGATGAATTCATTAGCAGCATCGTCACACATGCTGGCCCATATATATTCATTAATTCTGATAGCGCAGAATTCGCCAAGACTACAGTGTGCTGGTGTCTCGTAACACGTGCTATCTGGTATAAAGCTCTGGCCAGAGAGGGGAACACACTCTAACATACGAGTCATTATTTCCCCCACAGTTCCCTGTGATTGACATCCCGCCATCCTGCTGGAGGCCAGTTTTGAAGTGGATCCTCGTGTCTCGCGGTATTTTATTCTTCTCTTCTCCTCCTCTTCTTTCCCTTCTTCTCTTTTGTCCAGTCTACCTATATTGTGTCCGGAGGCTCTTAATTGTCACCAACCTTCTCCGCTCTTCCGCACTGGCATACTTTGTGTCAATATTTGATAAGACTGCAGGTTGGAACACAGGCGGAAGGTATCGTTCACTGGACAACACTATCATAATAAGACTTATTATGATAGTGTTGGTCCAGTGAACGATACCTTCCGCCTGTGGTTGGAACTGGTCCACGAGAGGCCCAACTTCGACTGCAAACAGTAGTATCTCTACTGAACTGTTAATACTTAAAATTAATCCGTAATACGACAACTCAAGCTTTAGCTTGTTCGTGTTATAAAAACAAAACATTTTCCTTCAACAGAAACTGGGTTTTATTTTACATTTGAGTGAAATTCCGTCAAAGATACGGGGACCAAGTTTCGCTTTGGAAAAAAATGGAAAAAGACGAGAACATCCCGATGGAGCTGACAGTAAACCTGCCTTATCAACCCCAAAGAGCGCCGGAACATACGGAGAGTGACATGAAATGCGCTGACAATGACTGTTTAACAGACACGTACGTTACCGTTGATGAAAGCCGACCGGTACGCAAACAAGCTGACGGTGGGTACACAGCCATGCTAAAAGAACCCAGAAGGTCAGAAAACCAAACTGAAGGTGGACCAATAATCACAGAGAACAGCAACGAACACAAGAATGAACAGATGAAAAACTCACGCGCTGAATGCGACGCTAGCCAACAGAACAAAGTCGAATCGAGCAAACAGACAAATGGTGGAGATGCAGAAAACAGAGAGACAGTTAAAGAGACAAGCAGCGGACAGACAGGTAAGGAAGAGAACGGGTCAGCTGAGAATGGGGACAATGTGATTGAGCTGGAGCACGTCAGGGTCCAGCGGCTCATCTACAAAGTCAGCGAAACTCCACCCGTACATCTTGTCTTCCTCTTCGCTCTGCAGGTCAGTCAAACTATCATGGCAGCACCTTCTCTCTCTCTCTCTCTCTCTCTCTCTCTCTCTCTCTCTCTCTCTCTCTCTCTCTCTCTCTCTCTCTCTTCTCTCTCTCTCTCTCTCTCTCTCTCTCTCTCTCTCTCTCTCTTTCTGCCGATTTACATTACATCACTATTCAAGAGAGCTACCAATAGATATGGATCTGTCAATCGAATCCCACCAATTCCTCGAATATATCTGTATAAGACCAGTCTTGCATGTTCGGGTACATCAGTTTGGAACTCACTACCGTCATCCTTCAAGCATCTAAAGTCATACAAATCTTATATCTTCTATTACATATATCTTGCGATCGACACCTACATCAGTAGGAATAGCATAGCACGCAAAATACGCAAGGTAGAAAAACAAAACAATCTGTTCAGGGTAGATAATTGGTTTGACTTTCTTCTCGTATGTCAAAGTTGCAAAGTTTTCCCTATTGTGATTTTTTGTCGTTTTTTCATTCGGCTCTTCCGTTTTTGTCTGGTCGATTTTGAGAGTACCCTTACTTGAGCGGCGGTCACGTGATCCGTGTAAAAGAAATATTTAATCCAAAGGGTGATCCTGAAGGTTAAGTGAACGGCCTTAACTGGCATATACTGTTTTAATGAAATGACACAGGAATTAATGCTTTAATTTGGGTGCGAAATTTGTTGCAATAACTTTTTCGCCAAGTTTAGTTTGACTTATGTTTCAGCAAGGTTTGCTGCCAGTATCAGCCGCTCTGTCTGTGTCTGTGCTGGTAACAGACTTAGTGTGTGGCCGCGACGATGGAGAGTTCAAAACCCAGATCCTCAGTGCCACCTTCCTCATGATCGGGCTCTCCACTTTCACCATGAGCACGATAGGTGTCAGGTACGGCCCCTGCCTGAGGGTGCTTATTACTTCACTTTGTGCTACTCCTCTGCATGGAGAGGGGTGGGGGGGGGGGGGGGAGGTCTGCTTTTATTTTAACATTTAGTCAATTTTGACAAGTGTGTGTGTGTGTGTGTGTGTGTGTGTGTGTGTGTGTGTGTGTGTGTGTGTGTGTGTGTGTGTGTTTTACAGCAAGTCCAGAAAAACTACGGAACAGATCTCTACAAAACTTTACTTGGAAGTTCCTACAGATAATACCCCGACATTATTTTTGATAAATGTCTTTGATCACGTTATATCCGGCAAAAGTTGAGGCCGCACTTAGATTAGGCAAATTGATTGACTTTAGGTCTAACATTCTTTGACTCAGTCCGGACTCTGAGATTGCCTTTCAGCTTAGATAATGTCAATTTTGGTAATGATACCTGTTCTGTTGGAGATGCCTGTACTAGTGTTGATTCCAACGTTGTATAACGTACAGGTGCTTAAATTGGTGCTGGTGATGTGCAACAGCTGTTGGTGCCCATATTCTTGAAGAGTCTGTAACTCATATACCCGAAGATAAAATCCCTTGAGTTCGATAGTTGCCCAAGAAAACGGTTCTTCCTCGCCCCACTCGCCAATTCTCGCGTTAAAGAAACGGGGAATGGTTGAAGCACTGAAGCGATCCGGCATTGCCGCAACATATCGTTAAACTGCGATGTGTAGGCCTAAGCCTGCTATCTGCGATTCATGAATCCCTGATAAGGGCTTCACAGAGTGTCACCCAACGGTAAAGTTAGAGGACCGATACCCCTCCTGTAAAGTCGCTACCAGTCAGGTAACTTCGCCAAACTGTCCGTGTCATCTTTTTTCGTACGTTATTAAACTGCCACTTCTGAATAAATTCTTTCCAATGTAATCTTGAACTTTAGCGTTGTAAATTCATAGCTCACAATCCAGTGGTATTTTTGACTTATTTTTGATACAAATCCCTGTAATTAAGCCAAAGAATATTTATCACGAGTGAAATAAATTGACGGATTGAGCTCCAAACTAATTAATTAATTTGGTCATTAGACCGACTAAAATCACGAGAAAATGCAATGATTCGTAATATCGACAGAGTCGGACAGAGTTGCCTCCCCTCCTTCAAAATGGCAGCTTTGCCGATGTTTTCCTTCTAAAACGCGTGTAAACGAAATGCATCCGTACAGTTCATTCCATGACTTCAAAGGTATCTAAAATGACTTATGCTTACAAGGGCAGGTTCTGCAAAATTGGAGGTTTAAATGCCTCTGAATTGTGAGCTATGAAATTACAATAAAAAAACAAGAAAGGTAAGTTTTTGTTGGAACGTTTGTTACAAGCGAATGAATGATCATATGACGAAATGAATGACGTAGAAAGGGAATGACGTCAGCGTCGAAAGAATGTTCCATAGGTAAATAGAACATGTCAGAGAGAGAGAGAGAGAGAGTGGTTGTATGTGACTTGTGAAGAAAAAATAGAGAGCTAAGGTTGAATTGTAGGTAGTATACACCTGTTGTTTATATAATTACTGAGGTATGAAGTCTAACCATGGAATTGAAATTATAAGTGATTATTTTCAATCCAGACAACAGTAGGGTGGATGGGAAAACCGGGGAAACCGAGGACTGTGGCTGATGTTCACTGAAAATCCGAATGACCGCAAGGACATGGAGTCTTACCTGATCAAAAAACTAGGAACCAGAAAACCAGATGGACTCAATGAAAAACAATGAACTCTGATACTCACATTTTCGTTTCCCCATAGTGCAGCTCACCACTATTGCCTGTGTGTGTGTGTGTGTGTGTGTGTTTGTGAGTGTGTTTGTGTGTGTGTGTGTGGTTGTGTGTGTGTGTGTGTGTGTGTGAGTAAACAGTATTCTTTAACTCTATCTTTAATCTCTCACATTCCCCCCTTCGTTCCGCGAATAACTGACGGGTTTTTCCTAATATGGACCGGCTCCTAATATGGACCACCTCCTGTTCTGACAAACAAACGGCGCTACAGCGCTCAAAACAATTTTATTGGCTGTCAAAACAGTTGCAGAAACACAAACCTCAAAACCGTTAGGCTTTTCAATTTTTTTTCACTTTTGGCAGGGTTCACTCTAAATTTGCCGCCTAAAACGGACTCGTTTCTGTCCAAAGCTTTTATCACACAAACATGGCTACTACATATGACAGCTAAGACCGTATTCGTTACATTTTAGCAGTGTTGACCCCGAGTTTCTACTGTAAACAAAAAATAATAGCAAAATCTCAAAGTATGTGTGAGTCCCCTAATATGGACCACCTTCAACAAATCGAAGAAAATAAAAGCTAAATGTTATTTTCATTAATTCATTCAGAAGCTTGCTGAAAATAACTTATAACTAGCCTTTGAGATTTAAAAAAAATATCACAAATAGTCTTCTTGTCGTGGAAGTTGATAATTTCACTATTTTTCCTCTGTTTTTGATAAGCTTCTTTAGTTTCCTGGTGTGCCTCAAATAATGCTCTCATCAACCAGAAACAGATAAATCTAAAGCATATTTTAATTAGTCTGACTTGCACACTAAGTTGTATCATGTTATTTTGAAGTATAGGGGGCTTTTTACAGTGATTCGAGAAGGCCGCTTCAGTGGTCCATATTAGGCGCCCAGGCTCCTAAAATGGACCATTTGTGTTTTTTTCTGTATTTAATTTTTGCTGAGTATCTATCAAAGCTATTTCACTCTAATTAGGCCTGACGGTTAACCTAAGAGAGAAGGACTACCAAACACAAAATAAAACTTCTTCGCAAGAAAATTCAAGCTAGTTATCAGCATGAAACAAAAAGTGGTCCATATTAGGAGCCCTTCTCCTACTTGTATCTGGATTTAATATAATCACTTATAATTTCAATCCCATGGTTAGACATCATACCTCAGTAATTGTATACACAATAGGTGTATACTACCTACATTCAAACCTTAGCTTTCTACTTTTTCTTCACAAGTCACCTACAACCTCGCGCGTACATACTCTCTCTCTCTCTCTCTCTCTCTCTCTCTCTCTCTCTCTCTCTCTCTCTCTCTCTCTCTCTCTTTCTCTCTTTAAACAAGCTCTGCATAATCATTATATGTCTACCTAGATGGCTATATCTAGTCTTAACATGTGCAGGTAGCTGTCAACAATTGGCAAAGCTTTATGAATTACAAAAATATGTTCTTTATTACATGTATTATGTGGAATTTATGTTGCGATTTTCCATCATCATCATCAACATCATCATTATCATCATCAAATCATCATCATCATCATCATCATCATCATCATCATCATCATCATCATCATCATCATCATCTTCATCATCTTCATCATCATCACTTACACCATATAATCATTGTAAGCATTAGTGTAAACGTTGGTATTGTGTGAATTTTACCGTCGATCACTTTACTGGGTGGCCGAGTGCACGGGGGATAACCGGTCAAAGGCCGAACAGAAGCCGAAGGCCGCTCATGACACGTGTGAAGGCAAGTTTTGTCTGTTTTCTAGGTATTGTTTGATTTATGTCGGGATTTAAGGTAAGCTACTGATTCAGCGATGACTAAATTTGTTTCTCGATGCATAAAAAGTCAGGGAGCGATTGATATTTGCCCGTAAATAGCCTTCAAAGCTGAAAATGTCCGCGATCGAGCACCGGAAATGGCTGTTCGATGGGTTTTGCAAGTAGAAATGTGCTTTATTTCACCAAATCAGCTCGTATTTGGTGTGGATACGGGAATCTAGAGGACGAAGGAGTCATAAGAGGTGCAAAGAAGTGCTATTTGGGAGTAGAATGAATCTTCCGAGAGAGTAGACAAAAGAAGGTCATATTTGAGAGATGCGCGTAGGCCGATTGTCTTTCCGACAAGCGAATGATACAGCAGATTAATCATTCGTTTTGACCAGAAACCTAGTCTCTAGTTTTTATGAATGAGTTTTTTAATTAAAACAATCACGAGAACTCTCTCGCTTTGCCTAATGGCTGTTCGATGGGTTTCGCAAGTAGAAATGTGCTTTATTTCACCAAATCAGCTCGTATTTGACATCGGTTTGGTATATATATATATTTTCTAATCCTACCGCGAACTGGATAGCAGACGCGGCACGACTGTTGCACCACACTTTGAAGTAATCCCACACTTTGAAGTAAATTACTTCAAAGTGTGGGGATGTGCCCCACACTTTGAAGTAAACCCATTTTTTACTTCAAAGTGTGGGGGGATCTTCCCATACTTTGAAGTAAACTCAGTTTTTACTTCAAAGTGTGGGGGGATCTTCCCACACTTTGAAGTAACTTACTTCAAAGCGTGGGACTTTTGCATCGCCTGTTTGAGCCTGATGATTTTGTCAAAAAAAATGGCAAAGTCTTTTGGATGAGTGAACAGAAAAAGTGAGCGAGCCAAGAAACATAATGATGTTTGTTATCAGGCTTTAAGCAATGTCCCATTGTTGAGTGTGACGAAAACTCGTGATGACGATTTTAAAACATGTTGGGTCACGCATGGTCCAATCTTACATGGTCCAATCTTACATGGTCCAACCTTACATGGTCCGACCTTACATGGTCCAATCTTACATGGTCCAATCTTACATGGTCCAACCTTACATGGTCCAATCTTACATGGTCCAACCTTACATGGTCCAACCTTACATGGTCCAACCTTACATGGTCCAACCTTACATGGTCCAACCTTACATGGTCCAACCTTACATGGTCCAATCTTACATGGTCCAATCTTACATGGTCCAACCTTACATGGTCCAATCTTACATGGTCCAACCCTACATGGTCCAATCTTACATGGTCCAATCTTACATGGTCCAATATTACATGGTCCAACCTTACATGGTCCAACCTTACATGGTCCAACCTTACATGATCCAATCTTACATGGTCCAATCTTACATGGTCCAATCTTACATGGTCCAATAATATATATATGGGCCATGTAAGATTGGACCATGTAAGGTTGGACCATGTAAAGTTGTTGTACCATGTAAGGTTGGACCATGTAAGGTTGGACCATGTAAGATTGGACCATGTAAGGTTGGACCATGTAAGGTTGGACCATGTAAGATTGGACCATGTAAGATTGGACCATGTAAGATTGGACCATGTAAGGTCGGACCATGCGTGACCCAACATGTTTTAAAATCGTCACCACGAGTTTTCGTCACACTCAACAATGGGACATTGCTTAAAGCCTGATAACAAACATCACTATGTTTCTTGGCTCGCTCACTTTTTCTGTTCACTCATCCAAAAGACTTTGCCATTTTTTTTGACAAAATCATCAGGCTCAAACAGGCGATGCAAAAGTCCCACGCTTTGAAGTAAGTTACTTCAAAGTGTGGGAAGATCCCCCCACAATTTGAAGTAAAAACTGAGTTTACTTCAAAGTGTGGGAAGATCCCCCCACACTTTGAAGTAAAAAATGGGTTTACTTCAAAGTGTGGGGCACATCCCCACACTTTGAAGTAATTTACTTCAAAGTGTGGGATTACTTCAAAGTGTGGTGCAACAGTCGTGCCGCGTCTGCTATCCAGTTCGCGGTAGGATTAGAAAATATATATATATACCAAACCGATGTCAAATACGAGCTGATTTGGTGAAATAAAGCACATTTCTACTTGCGAAACCCATCGAACAGCCATTAGGCTAAGCGAGAGAGTTCTCGTGATTGTTTTAATTAAAAAACTCATTCATAAAAACTAGAGACTAGGTTTCTGGTCAAAACGAATGATTAATCTGCTGTATCATTCGCTTGTCGGAAAGACAATCGGCCTACGCGCATCTCTCAAATATGACCTTCTCTTGTCTACTGTCTCGGAAGATTTATTCTACTCCCAAATAGCACTTCTTTGCACATCTTATGACTCCTTCGTCCTCTAGAATCCCGTACCCACACCAAATACGAGCTGATTTGGTGAAATAAAGCACATTTCTACTTGCAAAACCCATCGAACAGCCATTTCCGGTGCTCGATCGCGGACATTTTCAGCTTTGAAGGCTATTTACGGGCAAATATCAATCGCTCACTGACTTTTTATGCATCGAGAAACAAATTAAGTCATCGCTGAATCAGTAGCTTACCTTAAATCCCGACATAAATCAAACAATAAAAAAAAAACAGACAAAACTTGCCTTCACACGTGTCATGAGCGGCCTTCGGCTTCTGTTCGGCCTTTGACAGGTTATCCCCCGTGGAGTGGTAACGCACTTGCGCTCGGAAGCGAGAGGTTGCGAGTTCGACCCTGGGTCCTTGCGTTAGCAATTTTCTCTCCTCTTTCCTAACCTAGGTGGTGGGTTCAAGTGCTAGTCTTTCGGATGAGACGAAAAACCGAGGTCCCTTCGTGTACAGTACATTGGGGTGTGCACGTTAAAGATCCCACGACTGACAAAAGGGTCTTTCCTGGCAAAATTGTATAGGCATAGATAAAAATGTCCACCAAAATACCCGTGTGACTTGGAATAATAGGCCGTGAAAAGTAGGATATGCGCCGAAATGGCTGCAATCTGCTGGCCGATGTGAATGTGTGATGTATTGTGGAAAAAAAAATTCCATCTCACACGGCATAAATAAATCCCTGCGCCTTGAATATGTGCGCGATATAAATTGCATTAAAAATTAAAAAAAACAAGAGGCGAAGCCTTCAAGGCTCCCGTAAGAAATCAACAAACAGTAACACAAACTCATCCGTCACACACACACACACACACACACACACACACACACACACACACACACACACACACACACTCACACACACGCACACACACACACAGTTAAAACTAACGCATCATATCAACTCCATGTATAATTTTCAAAAGAAGGCAAACAGATAAAATGACTGTGTATTTGTTGTTGGTGCAGTTGTCCTTGAATGAGATCTTGTGCAATCCTCACGCACACACACACACACACACACACACACACACAGGCACTGTGTTCATTTGCAAATCTACCATCAGCTTATCTGTCTTTTGCACTGCAGACACTAAGCAATAGGTACCTGCCATGTGGCCACTTTTTCCACTGCTGTCCTCAGTCCCATACTTTTCATCAAGACTTGTCACCATGCCGAGTGGATCTAAATTCGGAAGTCTTCATGTGGCTGAGGCATATCTGACATAGCGTCGATCTTGCAGGTTAACCTCCTTTCTGAAACAAATGGCAAAATGCGATTAGTTATGATGACTACAACCTACACAAATATAAACAGTGTTTTGAAACAGAATAGTCAGGTTATACAAGCCACTTTACCGATGCAGCATGGTAACCCTACAATATGCGAAACATGTCAACTGACTGCAGCAGCCTGGTTCTTAAAATAATTCTGACGGTCAACACAACCAACACACTATTCACATTCCATTTTAAGGAGCAACGGAGGTACTCTCTGAGGGTCTTGTTTAAATGATAACGATCAACTCAGGAGGGAAAAAACAAGAGAGGAAAAAAGAAACCACATCAACCGCAGAAAAATACAGAATCACTGTGACACATGTACCATTAGGCCTATTTACAAACAAATGCCACAGCAAGCTTTCTTTGGACGACTGTCGTTGTCTCAAAACTCACATTCTACCTTCTGTCCGAAAGAATGAAATCTTACGTTGTACTGCCTTGAAAGAAAATGCCAACAAAGACAAGAAAGCTGTTGCAAGGTAAGCTTACCAAACGTTACATAGCGAATCATGATAGTGCGTAAACAGCAAACAGTACAATCAAAGAGAGAATCGAGTCTGGAATGAAACGCGATACAGATCTAGCATTCAAAAACTGTCTTTCAAGTTCAAGGAAGTTGTTGCAAGGTAAGACTTACCATGACAGTGCATGTTTTGAATCTGAGGAAAAAATCGTGATCATTTTGACTTTGAGAACAGATTCATTCCGTTTCCTTATATCTGCATGTTCAAGTAAATGATGGACAGTTTTTTTCGGGCAGAGTAAACTTAACTTGAGACTCTACTGCAAGTCTTGAAATTCACATAAATCGAACCACGAACAATTAAAGACATCCAAACATTACAGGCACTTTAGATCAACTCATTTCACTAGAGGTGACTGCCTAGCACTGTGTTTGACATCCGTGTCTGCTGAAATAAAAAGAAATTAAAACAAAGCGGATTAACAGTAGGTGACACGTTATCAGAGTGGGAGACACTAGATCTGTCTCTGTACTTACCGGGATACGGCTGCCAGATCGACACTGCGCTTTCGACAGCTCTTCCTCGCGTGGACATTGGAAAAACGCTGTGCAGATCAAATTGTAGGAAATCTCCCTTTGGTAGCTTCTTTATTTACCTTTCTGGAGCTTAGAAACCGAACAACATGAAATCGTCTTCCCCGAATCGGCGAATGCAGAAGTGAGAACTGGAGAAGTGAATCTATACCACAATCCTTCGCGCGACCCCTAACCTAACCCTAACCCTTACACACCACAGAAACCAGTCAACTGCTTGTACCCCTTCAAAAAACCCCACCACCCGTTTTCTTTGGATACACGCTTTAACTACACACATGCCGACACAATGTTGATCATTGCTTCAATATTTTGAAGATGGTGCTTGAAAAATAACCAGGTGAAATGAGTATTTCGGTGTTTAGTCAAATGTTAAAGTTTCTACCACAGACATACACACGCACACACGCACACACGCACACACACACACACACACACACACACGCACAGACAGACAAAGTTACGATTGCATAGGCTACACTTACGTGAGCCAAAAAATCAAAAAATCCCACGGAATACGCGCGATATAAGCCTCATATTGATTGATTGATACATGTGTAACCTCTATTGTAATTCAATCAAGTTTGCGTTTTAATGAAACAGATCCTGTGATTGGTCAGAATGCCCCGACTCATTAAAAATTACCGGTCATTAATTGTCGATAACCACTGGCGAGGCGCATTGATACAGCCTCAACTAGTCTCGGTTAGCTTTGAGGGTCATTTTACAAGTAGGAAATATGAAGGCCAACGAAATACCGAGACCATAAGGTATGCGAAGTGATGACGTCGAGTACGTGACGTAAGTTGATGCATGAATTCTTCCGGACTACGTCAGTCAATTCCAAAGATCGCTTTTGTGATGAAAAGAATTTGTTTTAGAGTTTGCTGTCCAGAAACCCGTCAAAACAGAAGGGAAAATGTGTGTGAAAGAAAACAAAACAGGAGCAGAGTGATACGATAGGAATACAGAGACATATTTCTTGGGACTTGACCCTTGCAGGTAGGTGGACTGAAACTAGTGTGTGAACAGAACAGAACCAATTCTGTCTGTTTACAACCGCATGAAAGCAGGAAAGAGATCGTCATCAGATTGAATTACAATAACATTAACATGCTTCCATTTGAAACTTCTCGGTCTTCATCGGGGATTGACGCCCTCCCAAAGTCTAAGCGTCAATCCCCGATGAAGACCGAGAAGTTTCAAATGGAAGCATGTTAATGTGTAATTAACATGTTGCATGTTTCGCTTTTGATTTGTATGTTGCTTATTTTGTCATTTTGTGCTTACTTGTCGATTGTTTGCTGGGTCGTTCGTTTAATTTGTTTATTTGTCATGTTGCTTTACTTGTTTATCATTTATGTGGTGAGTGAGAGAAATCTGTATTGACATTGTGTGACTGTGTCAATAGAATTATTATTTCTAGCGCCTGTATTGCGTCTAAGCTGTTATCATAGGTATGACGTAGGTTTCAGGGTTTCGTCATTTCAAAGGCTTGTGTCTATTGGTTACGTCTGCGTGTTCGATTTGGATGAAACACACAGACTATGCATTTGTTTGAATATTCCTGAATGGGGAATGTTTAGTTTTGTTCTTAATACGTTAAATTTCCCGACTAAAATGAGTAAAAGTTGAAATGAACTCGCCCAACGTTGAAACAAACGCGCACTTGTGACCGGGTACTGGCAGAGAAAAGCATGTCAAGCTTTGCCGGAATTTGTATGCATTGTGGATTTTTGTGCATTTGGAAGTGAAACAGTGTTTGGATTTGTGCCTGTGCATAAGCTGTGAATCATGGAGTGGATTGTGCATAGATCTGTGAAATACTCCTTTTCTGGGAATGTGCCACTGTTTGTGGAATCCGTGTGTGTTGGTGTGTACCAACTAGACTGATCCAGTGATGGAGTGTGTGATGGCTGTATTTCCTGGATTGTATTGGCCAGCCAGGGCCAGTAGGGAATGCTGTTGCGAATCAGGGAGTTTTGTTTCGTGTACAGAGATGATGTAGACCAGGTGAGAATAGACCTTTTGTTATCAGTACACCTTCTTTGGAATTGGCACAATAATTTGATGTGTAACTAACAACACAAGAGAAGGCCAATGATAAGATTGAGAACACCAAACATGCATGATGTATTTTAATACTGGAACTTGAATAATTGTAATTGTGGTTATGATGAGATGATACTTTGATATGAATTGTCGTTTCGGTAATTACTGACGTTGCTTTTACTTTTTGTTTTCCCAGCCGAGCGGACTCTTGGTGGGATAGCGTGTTTATTATAGTGTTTTTCTTCTAGGTAGTGCTTATTATCGTGTTTATTACCGTGTTTATTTCCGTGTTTATTGTAGTGTTTTTCTTCTAGGTAGTGTTTATTATCGTGTTCATTACCGTGGGTTTTTCTAGAGCGTGTTGTGTGTTGGTAGAGCACACACTAGTGACTTTATAGTGTTGTGGCAACAGAACTTTTTTCGTAGTAGAGATTTGCCTCAAGCTACTTTTGATTTGAGTGCGGAGTATGTGTTTCCACCTTTTTCAGACTAAGTGTTGAAAGTGTTTATTGGAAAAGTAGCGTTAGTCTGACGAACCTATTTTTAACTTTTATTTTAAATGCTTGGTGATTGTGTGCGTGAGTGTTATGCAATAAAAGAGGACAGAGAACATTATTCAATGCATTCATCGAACTTTCATTGTTTGTGTATTCTCTCCCTCTCTCGCTTCTTCTAATTGCCAACACCCGCATGCGCTCCACCACATTTTGGCGTCGCCGACAGGATAGATCAGTGGACACATACTCCGAGAATAGAAAGTAGTAGGTTAGGTATACACGCTATCCCACCCGCCACCAACCTGGAACGACCCGGTGATGGACTTTGAAGGAGAGACTCCAGCTCGACTATCGACCAACCCCAGGGAGTGGACGACTTTAACCTTTGCCGGATGCCGCTTTTGACTGCACACGCCCGACGATGCGGGTTTGTCTGAACCCATACATTTGAAAGAGGGTTTTTACCGTTTATTTCTCTAACGACGGGGTGGGTTCAGGGAAACCCACAGCGCTACTTCAGTGGGTGCATCGAGTTTCTCCCTTCACCGACTTCTTGCAGCGATGGCAGAATCCGGGTGTGAGCGCGAGTTGGAGCTGGCACTCCCAGACATGAAGTAAGTCATTACTGTGTAGCCAAAAGCTAGCTAAGGCTGAGACTGTTCAGTAACTTGCCTTGAGAAACAAGAAAAGAACAGGAACAGAAGGAATACCACTTCAGGCATGGGAAGAATTCGCCAAAACCTGCTAAAGGTGGTATGCCACAGAAGAAGAATCTTCAAACCGGAAGCCGATGCTCCCTCAGGAAGGTAACGGGATGTCATCTCCACCACAGCTTCAAGCATAACTTGAGCGTTGACAGAAATCCCGACCGTGTCTCCTCACTGACCACAGCTGAACTTCAGACTGGTCTAGCAAAGGACACTGACCGAAGTCATCAAAAGTAGAGGCGAAAAGATGCACGAAATAACCGGAAATCCGTGTACCCGGAAGTCGTCCTGACTCCTCCCTTGACTTATGAGGAAAAGGGTAAGTCAAGCGACCATCCGCCCCAAGGTTGTGCCTGCCCCGAAAACGGAGCCAGAAGTGGAACAGGAACAGAAGGAATGCCACTCCCAGGATGTGCTAGCTTAGCCCGCACCTATGAGAGGTGGAAAACCACTGGGGGAGAATGTGCGAACCGGAAGGAGAAGTCATCCTCCTTCGCGGAACGGAAATAAGCCATCGCCGACGGGGCAACCAAAAACAGAAGCCGCCGAAACCGATGCACCCTCAGGAAAATAACGCCTTAGCTTCAAGTAAAAAACTTTAGCATGAACGGAAATCCCGACTGTGTCCCTTCACTGACCACAGACTGAACTTCAGAATGGGCTAGTGAAGGACACTGACCGAAGTCAACAACCCAGAGCCGGAAGGATACACGGAATAACCGGAAAACCGGAAACCCGTGTCTCCGGAAATCGACCTGACTCGTCCCTTGACTAAGAGGAAAAGGGCAAGTAGAGCGATCATCCGCCACCATACCTGGATGAGCGGAAGTCACAACACCCTCCAGGTGAAGTAAAGACTGCCCCGGCTGAAGCACAGAGTGCATGAAAGCCGACCACTGTTGCTCCCTCTCTGGCCTCCAAAGTGAAGCGCCAGGAAAAGGGACAGCGTATCCAGCCGAAGCCGGAAATGCAGCCGCCGAAACCGCAGAATGCGGAAACGAAGACTGCATAGACTGAGGCCGAAAGCCATAAATCCCGGAGGCCAGTCTGCGGTCCGTCCCGTCACCGCCACCGTAGAGTACGCGTGTAGGAGGACCTATGTTTCCAGTGAGAACCAGAAACGCAGCCGCTAAACCCGCGAAATGCGGAAACGAAGGCTGCATAGACTGAGGCCGGAAGCGATAAAGCCCAGAGGCCAGTCTGAAAAATACAGAGTGCACGAAAGCCGACCGCTGTTGCTCCCTCTTTGGCCTCCAAAATGAAGCGCCAGAAAAAGGGACAGCGTATCCAGCCGAAGCCGGAAAACGCAGCCGCCGAAAACGCAAAATGCGGAAACGAAGACTGCATAGACTGAGGCCGAAAGCCATAAAGCACAGAGGCCAGTCTGCGGTCCGTCCAGTCGCCGCCGCCATAGCGTACTGGTGTAGGAGGACCTAATCTTCCGGCGAAATCTGAAGACGCAGCCGCCGAAACCGCGGAAAGCGGAAAAGAAGACTGCATAGACTGAAGCCAGAAGCCCTAAAGCCCGGAGGCCAGTCTGTGGTCCCTCCCGTCACCGCCGACGTAGCGTACGCGTGTAGGAGGACCTATGCTTCCAGCGAACCGGAAACGCAGCCGCCGAAACCGCGAAAAGCGGAAACAAAGACTGCATAGACTGAGGCCGGAAGCCCTAAAGCCCAGAGGCCAGTCTGCGGTCCATCCAGTCACCGCCGCCGTAGCGTACGCGTGAAGGTGGACCTATGTTTCCAGTAAAAAACCGGAAACGCAGCCGCCAAAACCGCGGAAAGCGGAAACGACGACTGCATAGACTGAGGCCGGAAGCCATAAAGCCCGGAGGCCAGTCTGGGGTCCATCCAGTCACCGCCGCCGTAGCGTACGTGTGTAGGTGGACCTATGTTTCCAGTGAAAACCGGAAACGCAGCCGCCGAAACCGCGGAATGCGGAAACGACAACTGCATAGACTGAGGCCGGAAGCCATAAAGCCCGAAGGCCAGTCTGTGGTCCATCCAGTCACGCCGCCGCAGCGTACACGTGTAGGAGGACCTAAGCTTCCGGTGAAAACCGGAAACGCGGCGGCCGAAAAAACGGCTACCGCTACTGTTCTGCAAAGTCCGCGCCCTCATGGGGAAAGTCGGTATTGTCAGAACAGGAGAATGCAGGGAGTGACCCTGCCCCATAGAACTGTCTCCCAGAAGGGAGTGTCCAGACGCCTCACGTGGGCTATAGGACCAGTTCGACTTACCGGTAAAGCCACCAGCGGAAGCGGCAACCGATCAACAAGACAGGAACCTGCTCCTCGGAACCGGAAGGCACCAACAAGGAAGTCAGGAAACGAACATCCCCCACGGCCGGAAGCATGACGCTGCAGAACGCCGAGGAGCGCTGCCTCTCCTCTCACCTCAAATTCCGAAACTCTGGAACTAAAGATTTCAAGAGAGAGAACACCAAAGCCCCCTCCAAAAGAGTTAGACGCAGAAACAACAAACGTGACAAACTGCGAATAAACACTGTTCCGCCGCTAGCAGAACCCGCGCCGTCGGCAGAGGGATAGTTACAATCACTACTCTTTAACAAGTATGGGTTTGCGTGAACCCGCGCAATCGGTAGTGTTTATGTAAAATAACATAATCAATTATTATTATTTTTTTTTCATGTACACACTAAAAATTTGCAGACAGAGAGCAAATTAGGTGTGTGAGAGATACTTAAAATTTCAAAACGATACCTTTAATGGTTCCAGAGTTACAATGATTTTAGTGTGTCTCTGGGTACAGGTGAACCCAGGAAGCACGGCAAAGGTTAATACCGTCAATTTCCGAGGATCTGTGGTGACTGTGTTTGTTTCTGCACGTGCCAGTAATGTGAAAGGACATTTAGTGGAACGTATCGACGGCCAATGGTGAGTGGAATTTTTAAATATCTTCCACAGAGGAACAGTGGCTGATGCGGAACAGGCGTCCTGATACCGTGTGCGTTCTGTATATCTTGTGCTTTGTCATGTCTTGCTACTGACCCGGTAGTGACATTTTGCTGAATTCGTGGACTTGTGGGTCTAGTGAGCATTACTTCCTATTTGTCTCATTTTGTGTGCTGTGTTTATGTTCAAGCATTTTGTACACATTTGAACAGAATAGTGTGATAATGTTGTTTTATTGTTCACCATGAGCGACGGTGAGATGGAAGAGGCAGTGGGTGGTAGTCCCATGAGCACCCCCACAGTGTCTTTTCACCGGGATCGCCCTGAAACGTTAACCATGCGAAGTCTGGGGAGGGGTAGGTTTTTCAGCCCCGCTTCTTCCACTTCACCGAATCTCACGGTTATTGTGCCGACTCCAAGGAAGGTGCGCAGGTTCTCTGGGGAAGATTCAGCTTACACTGTGGACGATTTCATATCCAGTGTATCTAGAGCATTTCCTAGAGATGAAGATTCTGTGCAGTTTGTGCTAGAGCATCTAGAAGGGGCGGCAAGGAGGGAAGTGCGTTCTTGTGGTCAGAACATAGGGAGTCTCATTGTGTTGTTTTCAGTGTTGAGAGCAGCATTTGGGGATGACAGGACGTTGCCAGAGATTACTAGGTCATTTGCCAGTAGAGTACAGGGTCCGCAGGAGGGAATTAGGGAGTATTCATGTGCTTTGTCAGACTTGTTTTCTGATCTCCAAAAGAAAGAAAAGTCGGCAGGAAGGCCGGTTAGCTCACAAGAACTACTGAATGATCAGTTTATCGAGGGACTGCAAGACAAGAACTTGGTTTGGGAGCTGCGTTGCCTGAGGAGGGACAGAAAACTTGATTATGCCAAGTTACGCGTTCGAGCGTTAGAGTGGGAGTCTCTACACAAGGGCAAGGGCAGGCCTAGAGTAAGCAGTCACATGGCAGCAACTGATTCGGCAGACTCTGAGTTTCAGTCCTTGAAGGCAGAAATACATAGGCTGAAAAAGATGCTGGAAGAGCAGGCAAAAAGTTCGAGGATAGGGGGTGGTGATGTCGACGAACGCAGCCGTGGACGTGGACAGACTAGGTTTCGTTGGACCGATAGCGGACAGCCCATTTGTTTCAAATGTAAACAGCCAGGGCATATGCAGGGAAGTTGCCCAAAGAACAAACCAGGGGGTAGAAAATCAGAAGTTCAGGTCGAGACTGATATGAGAGGGGAGGCTTTAAACAGGGAAAGTCGGATGTAGAAAGCCATACGTCCGACTTCCGTGGCTCTACAGGCTCATTTTGGCAACAGTCAGTTGGTGGGAAACCTGAGGTGAAGGCTAAGCTATACTTATAGAAGGGAAAGAGTTTAACTGTTTATTGGACACAGGATCACAGGTGTCGATAATGAGTGAAAACGTTTTTCAGAAGCATTTTAGCCACCTTGATTTGGTTCGAGAACGTATGGTACGTTTGGTTGGGGCCAACGGTCTGGATATTCCTTACATAGGATATGTGGTACTGGATGTCGAAATAGGTGGGCAGGTTGTAGAGTCACGTGGTGTTCTAGTCAAAGCTGGAAAGTTGGAACCTGATGTCTTAATTGGCATGAACGTGATAGGAGAGCTGGATAAGGTAGAAATAAACTGTCCAAAAAGGAGAGATCAGTCAGAGTCTTGTGTGGGCATAGCAAAACTTTCTTGTGATGTTTTTCTGCCAGCTAGGTCAGTTATGCAAGTGACCGTGTCAGTTCCAAAAACAAAATTAGGGGATGAGTTGGTCATAGAGCCCCTACGTGGTAGCCATGGTAGATTTCTTGTAGCTCAGACTGTAGCCAAGAAAAATGCTAAGTGGCAAGTCCCAGTCGTCAACGTTGGCGAAGAAGGCATACTTTTGAAAGCGCGTACACCGATAGGTGCAGTTCATACTGTCGGTCATGTAGTTTGTCAGTCGGTAGAGGTCACAGAAACCGACAGAGAGATAACCTTTTCTCAGGGTCAGTCAAAACCCGCTAGTGCAAAGAAAACAGAAATTGATCTGTCAAACTGTGATGCAAGTCCAGAAGAAAAAGAACAGCTGCAACAGTTGTTTTCAGAGTTTTCTGATACGTTGATTCAGAATGACTTGGATTTGGGATTTGCTAACAAGGTCAAGCACACCATCCCTGATGATGATGTGCCAGTAGAATCCCACCTACTCAGCTAGGTGAAGTGAAGAAGCACATACAAGAACTATTGGAAAAGGATATTATCCAACCCAGTAGTGGTGCATATGCTGCACCCATTGTACTTGTACGGAAAAAGAACGGTGAGCTGAGGCTCTGCGTAGACTATAGAAAGCTCAATGCTAAGACAAGACGTGACGCATACCCACTGCCACGTATTGATGAGACTCTTGATGCCTTGCACGGAGCGACTTACTTTACGACGCTTGATTTGGCGTCTGGGTATTACCAGGTCGCGATGGATGAAAAAGATCAACACAAAACGGCATTCACTACACCTTTCGGTTTGTACGAGTACAAACGGATGCCGTTCGGTTTGTGTACAGCTCCCCAAACCTTTCAGAGACTCATGTCCACTGGGATGTCCGATTTGTTGTTTCAAATCTTGATCGTATACTTGGACGACATGTTGGTGTTCAGTCAAACTTTTGAAGAGCATTTGCAAAGACTGCGTCAGGTGTTGCTCAGACTCAGGGAGCTAGGCCTGAAATTGAACCCATCAAAATGCCATTTATGTCAGCGGTCGGTCCAGTACTTGGGCTACACCGTGTCCGGTGAAGGAATTGCCACAGAAGAAGAAAAGGTCAAAGTTGTGAAAGACTGTCCAAGACCTAAGTCACTGAAAGATTTGAGGTCATTTCTGGGGTTCGCTTCATACTATCGAAGATTTGTGGCTGGATTTTCAAAGATGGCAGGCCCTCTCCATGCACTAGTGGGACAGATGACGCAGAATGGGGCTGGAAAACGTGGAAAAAACGTAGAGATAGGGGAAAGATGGACAGCAGACTGCCAACAAGCATTCGATAGGCTTAAAGATGCACTCACGTCTACGCCAGTTTTGGGGTACGCTGATTATTCGAAACCATTTATCCTTGAGACTGATGCTAGCTTGCATGGGTTTGGTGCTGTCTTGACACAGGAACAGGGAGGCAAGAAGCGTGTGATCGCATACGCTAGTCGCACACTTAGACCAGGAGAGAAAAATCCTGTGAACTACAGCTCTATGAGGTTAGAACTGGGTGCTCTAAGGTGGGCTATCTGTGAGAAGTTTAGGGGTTATCTTCTGGGTGCGCAGTTTGTTGTTCTGACAGACAACAACCCCCTTAGGTACTTGACAACTGCTAAACTTGGGGCAGTAGAACAGAGGTGGGTAGCCCAGTTGGCTACGTTTGACTTTACGGTTCAGTACCGAAGTGGCGGCAGACGTGCTGTCCAGACTCGCATTGTGCCAAGAGCCAGGAGAAGAGGATAGTGATGACGAGGTTGTACCAGCTGAGTACAAAACAGGGAGCTCGGTCCCAGTAGAATTAGGTTCTGCGGGATGGGAGAAGGTTTTAGCGATGGGTGTGAGTGCTGAGTCGATGAGCGAAGATGATGAAGTTGATAGGCCCAGGGCAGGAGAGAAAACGGGGTCAGATTTGGGTGCCACACAGTCCCTGCCATCCATCTCTGTAGAAGAGCTGCAAAAAATGCAGAAAGAAGACACTTCCATAGGACTGATGGCAGAGTTTGTGAAAAGAGGAGAGTGTCCCAGCGGGAAGGAGGTGGAAGGGAAAGGACTCGATTTTGTAACTTTGAAGAGACAATGGGAGAGACTGACTATGAAGGACGGACTTTTGTTCCGCCAAGTCACTCCACCACATACGGAACAGAAAGTGCTGCAGTTGGTTTTGCCAGAACCATTGCGCCAGTCTGTGTTTGAGAGTGTTCATACCTCGGGGCACCAAGGGGTGGAGAGGACGGCCCGATTGTTGCAAGAAAGATGCTATTGGCCAGGCATGTTTGCCGATGTAGGGCGTTGGGTTGAGCAGTGTGAGCGTTGTAACGTTGCTAAGATGCCTCACATCAAAACGCGTGCGCCATTGGGACATTTGATAGCGACAAGACCCTTGGAAGTTGTGGCAATTGACTTTACAGTCCTTGACAAGGCCTCGGATGGTCGTGAAAATGTTTTGGTTATCACGGATGTGTTTACGAAGTTTACTGTTGCCGTACCAACACGTGATCAGAAAGCAACCACTGTAGCCAAAGCCCTTGTGAAAAACTGGTTTCAACAGTACGGGATACCTTCGCGGATACACTCCAACAATGGTAGAAACTTTGAGGGGTCAGTCATCAAGGAGTTGTGCGCAGAAATCCAGAACAACCCCATATCATCCGCAGGGCAATGCCCAATGTGAACGGTACAATCGGACGATGCATGATTACTTGCGTACTCTGCCTCCAGAGAAAAAAACGCAAATGGCCTGAGTACTTGCCAGAACTCGTCTACACATACAATGTGTCACCGCACTCCTCATCAGCCCTTACCAGCTGCTTTTCGGCCAAGCACCAAAACTGCCGGTTGATTTCCTGTTAGGCATTCGGGAAGAAGACAAACCGGTATTGGTAACTGGCTGGGTTCATGAACATCAGGAACGGTTGCGTGTAGCACAAGAGCATGCACAGAAACAACAGCAGAGGGCAGCATCCGAACGCAAGTTGAAGCACGATCGGAAAGTACACGCTGAAAAGTTGAGCGTCGGGGATGTTGTTCTGTTGCGTGATCACCGTAACAAAATACAGGACGCATGGAAAACAGAAAAGTACAGAGTACGCGTTGTGCCAGAAGAAGATGGTGCTCCGGTTGTTGTAGAACCCGTTCGAGGCGGAGAGTTGAAAAGAGTACACAGAAATGAGGTCAGAAAATGTAAGGCACCTGTACCAGTGCCCAGGCGTCGCCCAGTAGTCTTGCCAAATTTTGATGAGCGACCAAAAACTGATGCTGTTGGTGATGACTGCACCTCAGATTCACGGTCAGAGACAGAAAGTGAGAGTGAGACTCCGGTAGTAAGGAGGAGCAATAGAAGGACAGCAGGCAAACACTCTAACTTGTACAAGGAACCCCGCACAGTGCATTCGCGTGCAGTTGACGTACTCCCTCGGTTTCTTCAGATCATGGAAACATTATTGGATTCTTAGGGAGTGGGTTCAAGTAAAGTTGGGGAGCAGCTGTTCTGTTTTGTAAATTATTGTGGTTGGTTATCTGAATTTTTTAATATTGATTCCGGAATAAGGCAAGGTTGTCCTTTTTCCGCACTAGCCTTCGTATTAGCAGTTGAATTGTTAGCAATCAAAATTCGAGAGGCCAAAAATATAAAGGGTATGTCATTATGGAACAACGGAGATATGGATAAAGTTTTGAAAGTATTGTTGTACGCTGATGATGTTACATTGTTTTTGCAAGATGAACATGACATGTTCCAAGCCCTGGCTTTGATTGATACATTTTCGGAAATATCAGGTTTGAACATAAATCACCCAAAATCCAAGCTAATGTGGTTTGGGTCACGGAAGAACTGTAGGAATGAGTGTTGCGGTTTTGCATGTACAGACAAAATGAAAATTCTGGGTGTATATTTCTGTAATTACATGCGTGCGTCAAAAGTGACAGAGAATTGGGAATGTTGCGAAAAGGCTCATCTGCGTGGGGGAGAAAAGGAATTTGAGCATTATTGGTAAAGTCTGTGTATTTAAAACGTTTATTCTGCCACATTTTGTCTATATAATGCAGGCGCTGATTGTACCAGACGACGTTCTAACTGAAATTAATAGGTTAATGTTTCGTTTCGTGTGGCGCAAAAAAGACTGCAACAGGAAGGCATTTGAAAAGGTGAAAAGAACTGTTTTATGTAACGAAGTTAAGCAAGGTGGATTGAATATGATTGATTTGCGACAGATGCAGTGTTCCTTTTTGTTAAGCTGGGTTGTGAACCTAACTCTGTCTAATGAAGACCAGAAATGGTCATGGCTCCCAAAAGCACTGTTTTTCCGTTTTGGGAGTCGCTTTGAATGTTTTTTTGCGAACATTAATAGCAAACCATTTAAAGGATTGGACAGTATTAAATCGGAATTTTGGTCCGCTGTGTTGAAGGCATGGCTTGATAATAATCAAGTCGATAATGGTAATTCTGTATCGGGTTTGTTGTGGAACAACAAAGATATAATTTGTCAAGGTAACCCACTCTTTTTTGCGGATTGGATTAAAAGTGGTATAATGTATGTGAGCGATGTGTGTGAGAATGGACGTTTTGCTACCTATGAAGAAGTGGGTGAAAGAACTGGCTACACTGCAAATAGATTGCTTGAGTACAATGTTGTTCGTACAGCTGTACATCTCCTTTTAAGAAATGTAGCTATAGACGATGTAAATTGTTCAGTCTGTGACATTCCGACCTTTTGTGGAAAAAAAAGTGAGATCAGTAAAAGAAATTCGAAAGATTCTCGTAGGAAAAAAATACAGCCCACCCTGTTTAGGGCCCGTATGCATGAACTGGAAGTCAGAAACACTGGAAGTAGAGGCCTCTTTTGAAAGTGGGAACTACCGAAGTTAACTTTCTAACTGTTCCCTATGCATGAACGCCGTAGTGCTGACTTCGAGAGTATTCGGTCAAGGTCGCGAAAATTGGGGGAATCCCAACTATATAGTACATGCGTTTGTTAACGGTAAGCTTGGCGACCAGAAGAAACAAGTCTCATCGCGAGTTCAAAAGGGCGAACGTTGAGCGCGCTGTAGTACTAACAGCGTTATTGCTGTTGTTTTTTGAATGGTTAAACGAAAGGGTCGGTTCAAACCTGTGATGATTGTCTTGGAATCGAATGACTGCCTAGCTATGACAATGACTTTGTTGACCTGAATGTTAGGGAGAAAAATAAATGATTATGTTGAACTTTTTTTCTCCTTTTTTTAATTTTTATCTCAGTTGGCAGGCAGCTTCAACCCTTTCTTTTTTTGTTCTTCTTTTTTTTGTTATCGGGGAGCATCCGTCTTTATTGATCTTTTTTCTGTTCTTTTTTCCTGCTTTTTATATTAATGTACAGTTGAAAGTCAAGATTGAATTTTTTGTTTCTTTACGCAATTAAAAAAAATGAACACAGAGACAAAAACCGGTTGTTGAAAGATTAATAAAAAAAAAAATTAATAAATAAATTTGCTCCCAGCGGCACTTGAACCCAGAGCGCCGGATCGAATTTCCGAATCCGTAACCACTGCACCATGCTACTCGTGTGAAAAATGCGTCATGATAAGATGTAATATGAGTTATTCAGTCGTGATGGTTTGAAAGCTCGCCACCTTCGCCGAATGACTCGAGCTCGTTTTTTTCGGTTAGTAACTGATCGACGCGAACTGTCGCTTTTGAGCCACTCTGTTTCAAGCATTTCACCTAAATTAAACAAGATTGTCACAGTTCGTGTTTATGGTGCAAGGTAGCCGACCGTCTCATTGTAGCCAAGTTACGACAGTTGCTCGATTGACGCATTTCACGTCTTCGATATTCTGTCTGAGCTCATTTCCCAATGAGCTGCCTTAAAAACAGGAATGTCCTGCAATTGTAGTATGCGTTGGAGGTTTCTTTTGGATGGGTAAGGACCCTTAAGAAGCGATATCGTCGTATAATGATGTCAAGTGAGAGACCCTGCAAATTAACATTGAAAGTGGGAACTTCGGAAGCAAAATTGCCAGCTACTCGGTATGCAAGAGCTAAATTCAGAGACATAGATATGTCTCTGCTAAATTGAAAGCCGAAGTAGTGGCTTCGAGAGTTCTGAGGTCAAGGTCGAGGAAATTGGGGGAATCCCAATTTGTGCGCATGCGTTTGTAAACGGTAGCCTTGGTGACCAGAGGAAACAAATCTCATCGCGAGTTCGTAAATGGGCGAACGTTGATCGCGCTGTAGCTTTTACTATAGTTGTTGCTTCTGCCTGGTTAAACGAAAGGGTCGGTTCAAAGCTGTGATGATTGTCTTGAAATTGAATGACTGTCTATAATAATGATTTTGTTGACCAGAATGTTGGAGAGAATAAAACATTTTTTGTTTATGTGGTAGCGAAGTCGGTTATGTTAAACCTCTTCTTTTTACATTTAGTCAAGTTTTGACTAAATGTTTTAACATAGAGGGGGGAATCGAGACGAGGGTCGTGGTGTATGTGCGTGTGTCTGTGTGTGTGTAGGTGTCTATACGGGAACCTAGGTGTTTGGGCAGGAACATATAGATGGTTTTTCCGGAACTTTGGAGGGAACCTTAGAACATGTTGCAGGATTTTCGGGAAGGTTCCAGGGAACTCTCCAACATTTTCTGAACCAAGACAGGTTCCCATAAAAGTACCAACAAATTTATGCAAATTTTATGAAATCGCAGTTATCTCCCTTTGACTAAGGTAAATATTTTCGCATTGGCACCAGTCTGTGCCCTTCAACTCGTCACTGTGTTGCCTTCTCTCTCTCTTGTTTGAGTTTGATTTTATTTTTATTTAACTTAGTTTGTTTTTATTTGAATTTTTTAAATTTGAATTTTTTTATTTGATTTTATTTTGCCTTGTTTAATATTTTTTGTTTGATTTTTTATTTGATAATTTTAATAGTGTTTTTGTTTGTTATTTTATTTGATTTGAATTTTGTTTGTTTGTTGACATTTTGGATTCTATTTTCATCTCCCTCGGGAGAAATTTCGGGCAGCCCTCTCAACGAAGGCAAACTCGCAACTTTGGAGTGCACCAGACCCAACCTAGTTAACATTATATTTTTTTTAGAATATTTTTGAGGGGGAGGGGGGGGGGGCAGACCGGAGAACCAGGAGTAAAGCCCCGAAATGTGGCCCGAGTTGAAAATGAAATGAAATTGTATTATTATCTCTCTATCTCTTAATGGAGACAAGAAGCGAAGTCTGTTAGCACATTGCGCTGGTTCGAATCTCGGATTGGGGAGGCAATATAATGTTGCTCCATAACTGAAAACTGGTTCGCTGCTGTCGGTAATTTTTTTTAAAGGTTAACTGCTTTATTATTCCTCTTTCAGAGTTTTTTATTACCCAAATACATGCATGTATCACATTCATATTGTTGCATATTGAATTATCATACCATGTTCTCAAACATGCATACATAAGGCGATGTTTTCGTATTTAGATAGACATAGAACAGAAGATGTAACTTGGAAAAATACTAAAATAAAGGAATGAGAACAAGCATGGGTGTAAAGGAGTAGGAATGAGAGACAAAGAGAGCAATTTGGTATAAGAGCAATCTAAAAATACCGCATTCCACAAAGTAATGCATGCCTTTTATTATTAATAGTATTTATTGTTTAGAGCCTCTACGCTGGGTGGTGGGGGTTGGCTTGGACCCGATAGATAAAATATTACAATTTTTAGCATAACAAAGAAACCAAACCCGACTTTTTGAGCGATGGGACAATAAAGTAATGAACAGAAATTAAAAAAATTCTAATCAATCCGTTGACTTTGGAGTAGCGCGACTCTGTTGCTGCTAGCTTTCCTCTGTGAGAAAGCGACCCGAATTTCTCAGCGATGGAACAATAAAGTAATGACATAACAATCTAACAGATCCCTTGACTTTGGGGTATCGCGACTTTGTTGCTGATAGCACACGCATACGTGATTTTGCCGATGCTGGGGTCAGTGAATCGTAAGTGTGAGGTGGGTGGTGGGGGGTCGGGCGGGCGTGTGGTGGGGGGTGGGGGGGTCGGGGTTTTGTCGGGCGGGGAATGGAAGAACGCAACTGCGATGAAAATAATGTGTCTAAATCAGAAATCCTTTTTGTTCGTATTACTATCATTGACTAAATTGCAGTAATCAGCATTAAAAGCTTGTTTTATAACAGATAACAGACAACACATGCTTTTATTGTCAATAAAACATAGATGTTAATAAGTTGCAAACACAAACACGCAAATATTGTGAGATTTACGGTAGATTTAGGAAATTTGAGAAACGATGACTGGTAAGGGTTCTGACTGGAAAAAGTGTTCAAATCTCGGAAATGTATTTTATCAGTTTCCGTTAAAATTGTTCATGAAAAATAACAATGTCTAGAAACACCCTTTGCGTATACAATAATTATGCCATGTCATCGTCATCATCATGGAACTGGTACTGCGCACACAATTATATAACTTGCTTCGATAATTCCATAGTTTAACACTTATATTGTCTGTTTATTGGACGTTCACTACACAGCGTATGCCATGTGTTCATCCGTTTAAAAAGCATTCTGGTCAAAGTGGTTTAATGATCCCGCATATTCCTTGATGACGCAGTGTTCCCTTGGGCATATGTCCAAGTGACTCTTTACATTTACGAACCCGGCAGCCACGTGTTTGCAAAATAAAACACGGTTAAACAAATACAGTTCACACCAACATCATTAGCATTTACACAATGCAGTAATTATGGTGTTGAACATGATGATTCACGAATATTATACCTATTCCGGATGTACTGAACAAGACAATGACACACTCCGTGTGGCAGAGGCCTAAATGCTTGGACACATATGTGTCAAGTAATGGCCATGTTTCGTTCAATATGAGAAATATATGTCCGTCAATTCCAGTTGAGCGGATTCCAGTTTGTCAGGAACGATCACACGACCAGTGCTTCAGTTCAACAAATTAGTTGCAGAACCGCGTCATGTTTAATGGTTATGGTTACTGATTTGACACGTGTGTCCAAGCCCTAAAGGCCTGGATACACGTATCAATTATTTGCCTAGCCAGCGCCATTGAAATGTGTTGAAACCAATGGCCATGTCGTCGTTTCTGGCAAACAGGAACGATCACATGACTGGCAGTGCTTTCAACGCTGTATGTTTAATGTGACCAAGTGGAAGGAAGATCGTATCACATGTAAAAGCAGAGCGGGCCTTTAATTATGAAAGGCATGCGAATATGAAATTCCCCACATCCACGTCAAAGACATAATCTTGGCACTTGCATATATTGCAACAGCAACATTACAGCAGAACATGAATACATGTAGGCTATGAACTCAATGCAGAACACAACCCAGTAGCAACTAAACTGAACAATTTGATATTACAGAAACTACATTACATATGCATGGATGCTTTAGTCTTGTGCACTTGGAACATTGATCGAAGCAACTAAAATGGGTCCATTGGCTTGGAGCTACAATAATAATGTCCAAGTGTTTTCTCTTTGTGTATCTAACGGTAGGTGTTTTTTTTAATATTTTTTTTTTATAGGGAATACGACATTAGTCGAGTTACGAAACCTGACATTTTGAACGAGGCAGCCCATGTCGTTATCATCAGAGAACGACACGACACGGACGCAACGGCCCGTACACGGCTAAAAATAGCATGACAAGTGCAGAGCTATGCAGAGCAATGACTTAAGGCGCGCAGACGGTTGAAAGGTCACACACTTTCGCCTACAAAATCAACTCTGCACAGAGAACACAAACCAGCTGTTGATTTGAGCAAGCTTCTAACGAGAGTGATTGTCTTATTGCGTGTAAAAGCATGGTCAGATCTGAAACTGTGAATCGAATTGTTTCACGGCATGATCGGCTGTTGCCTCTCTTAAAAACACAACTGTGCAGTCTACAGCTGCTGCTACATTATTCATTTCCTAGTTTTTTTTCTTTCTGTGAATTGCTAACCAAACGATAGTTTCTTACAGAAAATAATACATTGGTCAAGTTATGAAAACTGAATGGTTGAACGAAACATCGGGTTGCACACTTTCGAAATAGATTTTGCCCAGAACGAATCTAGTTTTGTTCATATGTCTATTGTGCTTGAAAGAGGAATGAATTAACTAACGTTTCCAAAAGCATGAAGTTCATTGATCCAGCGGTTTGTTTTTTGTGGAAGTGTGAAAATACCGGCCGATTTCGTCAGCCGCATGTGACAGGTACATGATTTTACTTGAATAAAAATCGGTTGTGTTGCTTTGTAAAAGTCGTTCTGCTTCTAATATCATCCAATTGGCTTTAAACTTTACACACAAGGAGAGTACACTTTGCTCTTTCCAATAATTATTGATTTAATACCTCTTTTTTTCTCGCGAGCCGATCTACGATGTAGAATTGTCTTTTTTTCTGTATGAAGCGGGACTCAGGATATGTTGAATTTGTATTTCAATCACCAAAGATCAGATTTTGTTTTTATTTTGTGTTTGGTAGTCCTTCTCTCTTATGTTAACCATTAGGCCTAATTAAAGTGAATTAGCTTTGATAAACATCCAACAACAATTAAAAACAGACAAATGGTCCATATTAGGAGCATGGGCGCCTACTATGAACCTGTAAAGAGGCCTTCACGAATCACTGTAAAAAGACCCCTATACCTCAAAATAACAGAATACAACTTAGTGTGCAAGTCAGATTAATTCAAAGATGCTTTAAATGTATCTGTTTCAGGTTGCTGAGAATATTATTTGAAGTACAACAGCAAACTAAAGAAACTTATTGAACACAGAGTGAAAGTAAATGACATTATCAACATCTACAAAAAGAAGAACAGTTGGTAGAGCACTGGACTTGTGATCGGAAGGTCGCAGGTTTGATTTCAGGCCGGGACGGACACGGGTCAACTTTATGTGCAGACCCAAAGACGGAAGCCATGTCCCACCTCCTGTCACCGCAATGGCACGTGAAAGACCTTGGTCATTCTGCCATAAGTGCAGGTGGCGGAATACACCTTAACACGCAGAAGCCTGGGTAGCGCGACTCCGTTGCTGCTAGCTTTCCACTCAGGAAGCAACCCGAATTTCCCAGCGATGGGACAATAAAGTAATGAAAATGAAAATGAAATGATTTTTTTTTTTAAAGCTCGAGGACTAGTTATAGGTTACTTTCACCAATCTGAATTAATCAAATTAGCCTTTACCTTTTTTGTTCTCAGTTGAGTTGATGGTGGTCAATATTAGGCGACACACACGTACTTTGAGATGTTGCTGTATTTTTTTTATTTTTTGTTTTGCAGTAAAAACTCGGGGTCAACACTGCTAAAATGTAACAAATACGGTCTTAGCTGTCATATGTAGAAATGTGTGTGTGATAATTAACAGCCTTGGTTGTGGACAGAAATTAATCCGTTACTAGGTGTCAAATTTAGAGTGAACGCTACCAAAAGTGCTCAAACGAGAAAAAGCCTAACGGGTTTAAGGTTTGTGTTTCTGCAACTGTTTTGACATATATATATATACTAGCAGTTAAGCCCGGCTTCGCCCGGGAGTAAGCGGAGCCCTGTAGCAATTTAAGACGCTCGCTATCCCATTATCATTAGCTTTACCTCCTTTGTTTGGATACAAAAAAAGAGTTATCTCCCTTACCTTCTAGAAATTTCCGGAATTGTCCAATTAATTTTTCTTTCTTCATTTCTTCCCCTCATAGGAGCAATAGCGAGTCTCTAATATCACTTACATGATGTACTATCTTGTTCCTGCCTCTTGCCATCTCAGAGGTATGGCGACCACAGACAAAAAAGAGTTATCTCCCTTATCTTCTAGAAATTTCTGGAACTGTCCAGTTAATTTTTCGTTCTTCATTTCTTCCCCTCATAGGAGCAATTATAGCGAGTCTCTAATATCACTGGCATGATGTGCTTGCTACAGGTGAACAGTAGGCACTGAACTGGTCTTGCACCATATAGGCTGTATTCAATAAATGGGAGGTCCATAATCTGAGAAAGGAAACCATGAATCAAGAAACTAAAACCCAGGTGCACATCTGCGGCAGCTAGGGAGTGTACGTGCACACTATCTTGTTCCTGCCTCTTGCCATCTCAGAGGTATGGCGACCACAGACAAAAAAGAGTTATCTCCCTTACCTTCTAGAAATTTCCGGAACTGTCCAGTTAAAGGCACAGTAAGCCTCCCGTAAACCACCACAGAGCTCCCCGAGCGTCTAAATACAGTACAAGCATACTTCCATTTGAACGCTCACCGAACGGGAACATCCTGGCTGCTTTCTGTCGAGCGTGAGACATTTTCAAAGAATTAATTTTCGTAGACTTGTTCCGTTAACAACAACGGCGCCTCGTTTTTGCGCTAGACCTAACTTTTAAAATCTAAATAATAAATTGACAGCTTGTTACACAAACATTCTTTAATCATAAAAGAATTCGTTTTTCATCAAGACAAGATCAGAACAATTCGAAGTTGTGAAAGTTTAAAAAAAGAAAAGCCCGGAAGCAGGGTCACGCAAGGGTCGTAGCAGACGACGGCCGGTTTATCAGTGCAAATCGCCGTTCCTCTCAACAGTCAAAAGCCATCGCTAGAGTTCTTGTGAACCACAGCCGTTGTTTCGTGCATAAAAAAAACGTGCTATTGTAGATAAGCTCACGTCGAGTCGCATTCAAATGACTAACTATGACGACTGCATTGTGAAAAGGGAAAACTGGATCACACGGGTTCACGATGGCTCAGGGGTAAGATAAACCACGCAAAAATAAATTCTTTGAAAATTGTTCGCTCTTTACGGAGGGCACCTAGGATGTTCTCAATTGGTGAGTGTTTAAATGAAATGGTGTTTGTACTGTGTGTAAAAGCCTGACCGTATCTGTGATGGTTTACGGGAGGCTTACTCTGCCTTTAAATTTTCATTCTTCATTTCTTCCCCTCATAGGAGCAATAGCAAGTCTCTAATATCACTGGCATGATGTGCTTGCTACAGACAAAAAGAGTTATCTCCCTTACCTTCTAGAAATTTCCGGAACTGTCCAGTTAATTTTTCATTCTTCATTTCTTCCCCTCATAGGAGCAATAGCAAGTCTCTAATATCACTGGCATGATGTGCTTGCTACAGACAAAAAAGAGTTATCTCCCTTACCTTCTAGAAATTTCCGGAACTGTCCAGTTAATTTTTCATTCTTCATTTCTTCCCCTCATAGGAGCAATAGCAAGTCTCTAATATCACTGGCATGATGTGCTTGCTACAGACAAAAAAGAGTTATCTCCCTTACCTTCTAGAAATTTCCGGAACTGTCCAGTTAATTCTTCATTCTTCATTTCAAACCCGGCTTCTCCCGGGAGTAAGCGGAGCCCTGTAGCAATTTAAGACGCTCGCTATCCCATTATCATTAGCTTTACCTCCTTTGTTTGGATACAAAAAAAAGAGTTATCTCCCTTACCTTCTAGAAATTTCCGGAACTGTCCAGTTAATTTTTCTTTCTTCATTTCTTCCCCTCATAGGAGCAATAGCGAGTCTCTAATATCACTGGCATGATGTGCTTGCTACAGGTGAACAGTAGGCACTGAACTGGTCTTGCACCATATAGGCTGTATTCAATAAATGGGAGGTCCATCATCTGAGAAAGGAAACAATGAATCAAGAAACTAAAACCCAGGTGCACATCTGCGGCACCTAGGGAGTGTACGTGCACACTATCTTGTTTTTGCCTCTTGCCATCTCAGAGGTATGGCGACCACAGACAAAAAAGAGTTATCTCCCTTACCTTCTAGAAATTTCCGGAACTGTCCAGTTAATTTTTCATTCTTCATTTCTTCCCCTCATAGGAGCAATAGCGAGTCTCTAATATCACTGGCATGATGTGCTTGCGGCTACAGGTGAACAGTAGGCACTGAACTGGTCTTGCACCATATAGGCTGTATTCAATAAATGGGAGGTCCATAATCTGAGAAAGGAAACAATGAATCAAGAAACTAAAACCCAGGTGCACATCTGCGGCACCTAGGGAGTGTACGTGCACACTATCTTGTTCCTGCCTCTTGCCATCTCAGAGGTATGGCGACCACAGACAAAAAAGAGTTATCTCCCTTACCTTCTAGAAATTTCCGGAACTGTCCAGTTAATTTTTCATTCTTCATTTCTTCCCCGCGTCATACCTTTTTGAACAGGGGAGAGAAATCTGTAAATTCTCGTGATCTTTCACTGAGGCGATCGTTTCGTAAACATTATTCGCGATGATCTGGAAGGCAGGGAGGGGGATCAGGGGGCAGGGTTAGTGTGTGTGTGTGGGGGGGGGGGGGGGCGGGATGATAGCGGGCGGGGGGTCACCCTTGAGAATGACAGGTATACTGGTTTGATGAGTTACCTCCCTTCCGTGGGTGACAAAGCATGACTTACCTCCCTTGCACTATGTAGACTGTATTGATAGATGGGGAGGGTCATTATCCGAGGAAGGAAACAATGTCTGGAGAAACTAAAACCCAGGTGCACATCTGCGGCACCTAGGGAGTGTGCATGCAAAATATCTTGTTCGTGCCTCTTGCCATCTCTGAGGTATGGCGACCACAGACACACAGACACACAGACACACAGACAGACACTCTCTTTTATTATATGTATAGATATTCAGTAAAATATATATGCAAGTTATCCAGAGAGGGCGAATACATCGAATAAAAATGTTTTGAGACCTATAGCACCGTTAGTTTGTCAGAACTGGAGGTGGTCCATATCAGGCAGTTGTCCATATTAGGCTATCTTCCCTTACGACCAGGGTGTGCTTATTGCGTGCCTTATGAGAAACAAACCGCGTGCAAAAACACACACACTATGCTGTGGTGTCGTATTATTTTTGCTTTGGTCAATCGTCTCTGATTAAAAGGACCATATTCTGAGGTCTCAATATTTTCCCACGGTCTTCCCAACGCATGCGATGTCACTTTTCATTGAGAGTTTTCGCCACCATTTGGCAAGGAGTTATCAGCTGAGATAAAACGCCTGTAGGTAGAACGCGAAAAATCACACCTGGACTCGATCGATCCGACCGACTGGTCACGTCTTGCACGGTAAGAGCACTTGACAGTCTCTGCTGCGGATCATAAAATCGTGGAATCTGCTGATTTTCGCACCCCGAATCTACTCAGCTTCGTCCCAATAGGCCCACTTAAAACATCACACGCGGAATTTAAATTAGCTAAGATGGACATCTGGACACCACATGTGAGAACCACGCACCAAGACCTTGTCAGCATTGAGAGAATGTTTTCGCGGAATTGTTTCACGGTTCTGTGACACTGTTATATTGCGGTGTTACGATATTTTCTTCGTTTCTGATTTGAATTCATGTAAATGAAATCAAGTTAAAAATCAAACACTGTTGTTTTTTTAAAAACCAAGGCGGACCCTGAAAGAAATAAAGTTTCACTCAGATAAATTTTATCCAGCCTGTCACGTTTTTCAATCATACATTTTCTTCTGACAGAAAAAAAGAAAATAACAAAAGAAAAATTAACACATCTGTGTGGGATTAAAATCAAACGTCGATTTGTGTTACTAAAAGTTACTGACCACCATGTGCATGCGAACATTTGCTGCCCCCCCCCCCCCCCCTTCACATCGTAATCATATCGGCTCTGTCCCATTTTGCCCACCACCCCTTCACCTCTCCCCAGGACCCCCCCCCCCCCACCTTCCTTTTCAGTAAATAGCCCTCTATCAGTCGGAGCGGCAGTTGTCGCCACGCATCCGACTTTTTTTTATAATTATGTGCGGTTTTTAGTATCTCCTTTACAAAGCTGATCTGATAATTAACTATCTTATTTTTGTAAGCAAACGACAAATTCGCCTCAAAACATTTTATTGACAGTGCATATAAAAAAGGTAGCAACAAAACTTGCGGGGACAAAGTGGGCGAGGGAGAGCCTGGGTGGTCAAACGGGGGCCGTGCCATGCCATATGTCACCTGCTGGTTAAACGAAAGGTTTAAAGGAACAGACTTGCTTTTTTTATCGCACACAATATTTTGATCTTTTGATCAGTCAGCCATCAATTTTGTACATCAACCCCAACAGTGTTGTTGTCCAAAAATAAAAGAATTGCACTCTGTCCTAAAAGTGAACGGTAGTTCAAAGTTAAAGGGATACTGACCAAAGAGCTTTTGAGGAACAATAAAACACTCTCCCCAAAATAAACACGCAAAAAAACACCCCACACAAATAAAGAAAGAAAGAAAGAAGCAAAACAGATTTACAAGGAAATTAATTATGTTCATGGTTTGCTAGCGCTGTTTTTATGTTATTGTATAATAAGCATGCTAATACCGGGATGCAGTATACGTTAAATGTAAAAGATAAAATGCTGACTATTTAAATGTGAATAAAAAAACAAGAAAGGTAGGTTTTTTTTTAAATTTTTTTTTATTTATTTAAATGTGAACCAGAAAAGATGCATTTCATTTAACTTAATGGCGCCGTTAAAAACAAAAACTAAAATCAAATGAACCTTAGTAGTCGATAGTTAAGTACTATTTGTCACTTGTTTAGAGGTGGTTTGACTGAGTTGCCGACTTCTCCGCTTTAATTCCTTTTCAGTTTTATCTGTACACTCTTCGTTTTCACGCGATATGTGTAACACTTTTCCCGACCTCGCACATGATGGACAGCATTCATTGGAGTGATATGTTTTCACCGGGTTTTCATAACATTGTTTTTCATGCCACGCTATTATCGATTACCTCAAAATAAAAAAAGAAACAAAGAAAAACTCCCGACAAGCGCACAAGGTAGAACCAGCGGTCAGTGCATGGGACTGCAAAAGTGCGGGCGCACGTGTGCGTATGTGTGTGAATACATTTTTTTTAAAACTAGTTAGTGTCAAAATCGATCGAATGTCATTTCGATCACGTTTCAGTTTAGCGAACAAGCGTAATCGGATTCAACATACGCATACAAACTCACAGAGTCGGAAGAGTCGTCGAACAAGGAAAAAGATGGCAAAGTAAAATATTGTAAATTGAAATTTTTTTGGTGTCATTTTGCGATGAGACAGAGACAATCTGGGAAGGAAGTTTATACCCAAGTAATACTATCGAACGGGTTAGTCCGTAAGCTGCGGACAAATATTCTTACTCAAAGAGAAAAATGAAACAGGATTTTTTCAGTAAATGTAAGCTTACAGGGCTGCCGATGGGGAAAGACTGAACCACCTAAACAAATAGCAGTTTACATCGGTTGATGATTCTTCAGTCCCACGGAACTTGGTCCATTAGGGAGTAGCCTTACATCACGTCTACAGTCGTTGACACAATCTAAAAACTCTATCAAATTACTCCGCCAAAGTTCCGACAAACTTACTACACAATATGCGTCGTCTATATATGAGCTTAAAAAGGTGTTTATTTTCAATAAAAATCGGTTCGGGTAGCGATGTGATGTTAATCTAGCAAATCAATATTAGTGGGTTTTTTTAAAGAGTTAAATTCAGGTAGCACTTCATTTGGACAGCTAAGCCTTGACACGTATGTACATATATGCCTTGAGAAAACGGCCGTTATTTTCGTGTATCTCTTCTTTTATCGGGAAGGATATTAACAGCGTGGGGTTTCAGTCATGTTTTCTAACGCCAGCTTCAATTTCAGATAATGTTAGAAGATTTCAAAATGCAAGGGGGTGGGGGTATAGAAAGGGGGGTATTTTCTCTGAATCGTTTATAAGGAAGGAATGAATGTGTTCAGGTAAGTATGTTAAAAGCAATTAACCGCTGAACTCACCCTCTCTAAAGAGGACACTTCACACCAATCGCTGAAGTTTTCAAGGGGTCATAGAGTACACACATTGGACAATAGAGAGGCCGTAAAAGGGTCTCGTTGCCATTGGTCCACCTGACCACGTGATCAGCCTCTGCACTAAGCTCCGCCCACGGTCATCGAAACCCTTTCTAGTTCAGTTCTGGCTCGGGGCAGGGTTTTTTGGTGTTTTTTTGCCGAACGATGTAGGCGTCTCCTTGGAATTGTTTTGATTGGCGTGCGGAGCGGAGAGTTACAAATTACTTTAAAAGAAAACAGTTTAGTTACTTCTCAGATAGAGCGAGTCGCAGAGTGTTATGTATGGTCCGACTGAGGTGCCAGTAGCGGACGTTTTAAATGGAAACAAATTGAAACAACTTTTACATATTGCTTGAGAGAAAAAAAGGGGTTGATGGCCGTTAGTTCTATCTTGTAATGAAACTATTCGTTTTCAACATTTAAAGTGTGAGCCCTTTTTTAATTAAAAATCAGTTAAATGCATCATTGCTCTCATTGAGGCTTGAGAGATACAAATGTACCCGATGTTGGGTCATCTCACTCAAATATTTACTAAGGTAATTCAAAAACAATAAAACTTATCAACAAAAGATAGTACTAATCGTCATAAAACAAGTTTTCTTCTTGAAGCCGATTGGGCAAAAGGTCTTTAATTTTTCCTAAAAATTAAAACGCCAAAAACGTCCGCTATTGACACGTTAGTCGGACTATAGCATGCACACAAACCCTTCAATCACCAACAATCTTTATAAGATATTCCGTGATTTTGTATTTAAAATCAAGAGTCAAACAGACACAGAGATTGTCACCTTCCATTTCTCTGTAATGGAGGCGCGCAGAGGCACGACGTAGAGAGAGCATCAGATAACCGCGACGTAGGTTTGGGGAGTCGGGTCGGGCACTAACAGTACAGTTTATTTTACAGAACTGTACATTAATTATCACAACAGGTTTGAACAGTTCGCTTTACATTTGATTATGTCTCTGTCTGTCTGTCTGTCTGTCTGTCTGTCTGTCTGTCTGTCTGTCTGTCTGTCTGTCTGTCTGTCTGTCTGTCTGTCTCTCTCTCTCTCTCTCTCTCTCTCTCTCTCTATCTCTCTCTCTCTCTATCTCTCTCTCTCTCTCTTTTTTTTTTTTTGTCGTTGGAATTTGATTTTAAACATGATACATGAACATATCTTTGAACATAAAACATAATTGTCAGAACGGTTTCGAGTGAACAGACTTCGGTGTGTACGAACACAGATACCCCTGTGGGCTGCTGCCACATTTCAGGTTTCTATACAATGAGAAAATAACAAAGTGTTGTTGACTTTTCATGCAAGGAGGTCGATCCTTGCAATTTTGCATATTATGTTTGGTCTCGTATGTTAGCCAGACGCAAGCGAAGCGAAATTACCAGATCACGCTCACAAGTGTGTAGGCCTACTAAAAGTAACTGTGTAGGGTTGGGTTGTGTTGTTTTAGGTTGTGTTGGGTTGTGTACTATTGTGCTTTATTGTGTACGGTTATGTTATGTATGTCTGTTTCTTTCTACTGTAAGGTGTTTTGTCGTGTTGTGAGGTGTTGGGTTGTGTTGGGTTGTGCTGAGAGAGGTACGGATGTGTTGCGTTGTGCTGTGTTGTGGTGTGCATGGTTGTGCTGTGTTGTGGTGTGGTGTTGTTTTCGATTGTGTATGGTGTATGTTTGTGTCGTGCTGGATTAGGTGAAGTTGTTTAGGGGTGTGTGCTACGTTGTTTATGGTTGTGTTGTGTTGTGTACGGCCGTGTTGTGTTGTGCAGGGCTGTGTTGTGTACGGTTGTGCTGTGTAGTGCATGGTTGTGCTACGGTAGTGTTGTGTTGTATATGGGTGTTTTGTGTACGGTTTTTAATTTATTTGGCTATTCAGGACCAACAAAACAGTGTTTCCTTTCTGAGCTGCGTAGGCAGCGTCCGTATTTGGAACTACAGTTGAACAACCTTTATGTATTAAATTAAATAAAAAATGTATCAACTAATTATTTATTTTGCTATAACATAACTTGTTGTTCTGTTATGTGGTAAATGTTGCGGTATCTTCAATTCACCTTCACTCGGGTAGAGTAGGGAGGGGGGCACAGAGAGAGAGAGAGAGAGAGAGAGAGAGACAGACAGACAGACAGACAGACAGACAGACAGAGAGAGACAGAGAGAGCAAGGGAGCTGTACACTGATCAATGTACTGGCCCGACTGAAAGAACAGTTATTGCTTTTTCAGTGCCGACATTTTACACATAAATAGAACACATGCTTGATATATAGTTAGTTAGTTAGTTAGTTAGTTAGTTAGTTAGTTAGTTAGTTAGTTAACTGTTGCTTAATGGGTCCAGCAGACCATTTAGGCCAAATCAGGACCCCATGCTTGATGTGATGACGACAATAGATGTTGCATGAAAATATATTTTGCTTTCTCGTTTTTCCCTCAATCAATTGGTAAATGTGTAGTACCTTTTCACCTTTTGCATTGGAGTAAAAGCTATCAATCCCTTTAAACCCATTTTTCTTGTGCCCCATAGTCATATCAATCCAATAATCTCTCTCTCTCTCTGTCTGTCTGTCTGTCTGTCTGTCTGTCTGTCTGTCTGTCTGACTGTTTGTCTGTCTGTCTGTCTGTCTGTCTGTCTGTCTGTCTGTCTGTCTGTCTGTCTGTCTGTTTGTCTATCTGTCTCTGTTTCTCTCTCTCATTCAGAAAAAAAAAGTTGCATGTTTTCTTAATTGTTTTCGAAAATTACACATCGATTTGTCTCTCTGTCTCTTTCCTCTGTTTTGTTGCATCGGTTCCGGATTACTTTTTTGTATGTGCAAAGTTTTGTATGGCCAAGTTCTCCTTCCCTTGTGAAGAGGCTAAACCTCACTAAAAAAATATTGTGAATTATGTCTGTCTGTCTATCTGTACTAACTGTCTCTCTGTTTGTCAGTCTGTCAGTCTGTCTGTCTGTCTGTATATCTGTCTGTCTGTCTGTCTGGCTCCCTGTCTGGCCCCCTGTCTGTCTGTCCGTCCCTGCGTCCGTCCGTCCGTCCGTCCGTATGTCCGTCCGTCCGTCCGTCTGTCTGTCTGTCTGTCTGTCTGTCTGTCTGTCTGTCTGTCTGTCTGTTTCTCTATCGTGTTTTCTTTGTACATCATTTGGAATAGTGGTGGAGTTACAAAAGTGACCTTGGCCATAATGATCGCCTGAACTTAACGTGAATGTTTAGTCAATCCCTTGAGCGTTCGTTCTGGAAAGGTTCAACTGTTGTAAAGACCATCGGATACACAGCAAATGTATCCGTGTTTGTAGAATGAAAAAATCCTAAAGCAAATAGATTGCCAACGTTCCGAACTTTAGAATGTAACAAAATAAAGAAAGGTCAGTTTTTGGAAAGTTGAATTCTTGGCCATGAAACCCACGGCACATTGATTGATATTCAACCCAGCGGTTTTTAAAGCGTACAGACACACCAACAATTGCTATACCTAAAATATATTAAACTGCAACATGTCTGTATTATAAGAGTTTGTCTGGTCGTCAACTTAACAAACCGCTGAGCCGAAGATCAATCATGCACTGCTGTGCAGAGCCCACTCTTTAGCTGGGCTGGCCTGGCAGCGTAACCCGGTCAGTCTCACGCCTGGCAGTAGGCCCGCTATAAATAACACACTTGCTCCACTGCTGTCTGCTAGTGCTGGCTGCTACAGCCAGAAAGTATGGTAGTGTGTATTTTGACTTAACACACATAACTGAAACGATTAAATATAATCGGGCAACCCATGGGATTATAGGGGATACATTCAGCTTTAAAATGATACCAAGCATGAAAAGGTCGAGAGTAGATGCAAAGAGTGTGTGGTGTATCAAAGAGACAGAATACAAACAGACGCATTCCTGTCCCAGCACAATCCCTTCCGATCTTCACTCCATTCACACCCCAATTACTCAAGATGTCCACATCCCACAAGCAATGTTAGTAATGCAGTGTGAAGTACAGCATGCCTGCATGCAGAATCACTCACCGATCACTGGTTACCGAATCCTATTAGCCGGCAGGAAGGGGTTAATTACTCCACTGTGGGGGGGGCGAGCGCCAGGCAAGACTGATAGCAGCTAACGGTACTCCTGTTGCTTGTGTAAACATTTAGAGAGAGAGGGTTCTCACATTCACTGTTTGTGTCTATAGAACTCTGGTTATTCTATTAGTCAGTCACTGAGTCAGTTGCTGACAGTTAATTCTTTAAAACTGTATCACAGAAGCAGGCTGAGATCTTTTTCAGTACATCGTATTCAAACTTGTTTCACAAAAAGACACTTCTCAAAGAAGGAAATAAAACACCTTTCTGTTGTCTCTGAAGGAACATAAACACTTCTACAAAATCAAAACCATAAAGAAACACTGTAATTTAGGCCAGGTTTGCATTTCTTTGGACTTGACAATGCTGTTCTATAAGGAGGGGAGAGACAATAGTTGTTCCTTCATGAGCACTCTGATCTTATCTTCATCATTGTTTATTTCCAGAACTCGGCCCTTGAGGGTGTAAACAAAGGAATGTGTTTCTTCACCCCCTGTTCTCCATGTAGTGCTAGTCCACATTTTCACAAGCAAATATTGTTCTACGGTGGAATATCTACACAATTTCACTACAGTGTCATATTTCTTTTTTGATCTTTCTCCACATACACGACAAAGAGAATGTAGTCTCTCCAAGTGTGCTTCTTTCATATGAAGAGTTTCCATCACGAAGTGTGCAGAAATTAAACAAACAAAAAAATCCACACCCACCTTTCAAGTCCTATTGCCAGTCAGAAAATTAACACCCAAATACACAGATCACAGTTTGCCCTTAAAAAACTTTTTGTTTCCAAAGTTAAGTCCTACACAGGACTATTCATGACAGTTTAAAACACAGACCCACAATCAGGTTCCACAAAACACAGTAGGAATAGTATGTTAAAATCCATGTAACAGCATCAAAAGTGTCAACAACACATCTACGACTGTGAAAAACACTCAGAACCCTGCTCTCTTTCAACAATAAAAACTCCATTTAGAATACTGGTAACCAAAAACATTTTTGCTCTGGTGCATACTCTAAAGTTTCAATTCACTAACACAGTTAATCCTGGGAAACCAACAGGTTGCCAGCACTTGCAATAGATCACTGAAAATTGTAAACATCCAGGGTTTTTAATAGGGGCCAAAGAAGGGCCAGCCTGCTGGTGCCAACAGCTGCTAAAATGTGATCACAATTAACGAAAATAGATTAATTAGTCTTACGATAAAAATAATAAGAAATCGATCCAAAAATGATTTTCATCTTATTCTTTATCATTTTCTAATTCCAAAAAACATATAGATATGATAGGTTGTATTAAAAACAAGCTCCGAAAGTTAACAAGAAATACAGATAAACGCGCTTTCCTGTTTAGCATAATACGCTACCGCGCTATTGTGGCGTGTTAATTTCACTGCGTTTTGCACGTGGAAGGTGAGCGATTTCCTTCTCGCGGGGATTGACGAAGCTGTAATGTCTTGGTGAAAAAGTACAGTGCGTTCAGTTTCATTCCGTGAGTTCGACAGCTTGACTAAATGTAGTAGTTTCGCCTTACGCGACTTGTTTTATTTTCTACCCTCTTTGTCTGCAAAGAGATGCTGAAAAGGATTTTGAGGGGGAAATGTCTAATATAGGTCCCTGATTCAAAACAATACGTGTACGCTTTTTCATGGAATGACTCGAACAGATGTTTCAGCGAGAAATTCTGTAAGTGCATCGCGAGCACAGCTTTTCGAAAAAAAACGTTATTTTATTTTGTATTGTATATCACTCTTAGGGTTTAAATTCAATCAACTACAGGAAAACATAAACGCTAAAGCGTAATTTAAAAAAAAAGTACATCCAGCGACATACAAATAGTTTACCTGTGACCAGTATGAATAGACTTGAATTGATTTCAGAAAAAGAGAGGGAAACGGAGTCACTAAGCAGACAGACAGACACACACACACACACAGACACACAGACACACAGACTGACAGACAGACACACAGACTGACACGGAGAGACACACAGAGACAAACAAACAGACAGAAAGAGTTTCATACGTCTTGTTCCCAAAAATAAAGAAAGTGCTATATAAGTTTTGATAAACAAAAAATATGGTCTTTCTCGGCAGCACACGGTTGAGTGGTGCTTACTAGGCAACCTTTTCTTATTTAGGTGCGTAATTTCGCAATCTGTTCGACCTTTTCAATCTCGCCTTTCTGACCAAAGGCATCGGCGATGAACGTCGCCGACAGAGATAAAGACTATAATCTCTGTGTCGTCGCCGTGATTTGACGCATATCACGCACGGCATATTTATGGCGCGATTTTGGTCTTCATGGCTTCTTGCGAGGATGTGACACCTAGTTGTGAAACCCTAGAAAACGGCTGAACAAGAGCAGTCACTGCAGGTTTATTGCCCACGGCTGGTCAGTGAAGCACGACTGACCTCTTTTTCGCCCGCTATAGCCGTAGCAGCAAGCATGCACAATATCATCACATTTTAACTACCCATCTCATCACTGTTTCGGCTTGTGTTTAACAACATTAACGTCAACGTTCCAACGTCACATTTCCCAGCTGGAACGAGTTCGGGGTCCTCGATGAGAATATTGTATATACGTCATCTCAAGCACACACAAAATGCACAAATACAAACATAACACACACAGAACCGTAGCGGTAAGTTTAAGCCACCAAATGCAATTTTCCCTTTTTTTGAAAAATTAAAAAAAATCAAGTCAGAATTAAATAAATAAAAAATGTTTTATCAGTATTTGTTACAGGTAGGCTACCTGCGAGGTTTGCACTATACGAGGTTTGCACTGTAATTCCGTTCTAATCACCGAGTTGCCGCGACGGCTTACGGACTAACCCGTTCGAGAGTATTTCATGGGTATGAACTTCTTTTGTAGAACATACTTTTGTGTCTGTCTCGTCGCAAAAATACACTAACAATTTTTGATTTAAAATCTTTTACTTTGCCACCTCTTTCCCTCTCTCTTATAACTCTACGAAATTATGCGTATGTTTGAATCTGATGACGCGTGTCCACTAAAAATGCGATCGAAATAACACTCGATCGACATTGACACTAACTGGTTAAAAAAAAGTATTTACATACAAATATGCACACGTGCGCGCGCACTTTTGCATTCCCCACTGGCCATTTAACATTTAACGTACCCTGTGCGCTGGTCAGGAGTTTAACCTTTTTTCTTTTTTAATTTGAGGTTATCGATAATAGCGAAGCATAAAAAACAATTTTGTTTAAAACGTATCGCTCCAATGAATGCTCTCCCTCGTGTGCGAGGCCGGGAAAAGTGTAACACATGAAAACGAAGAGTGTGAAGAGAAAACTGAAATTAAGCGGAGAAGTCGGCAACTGAGTCAAACAACCTCTATTAAAGTGACAAATGGTATTAAACAATCGACTTCTAAGGTTCATTTGATTTTGTAACCAAGAAAAGTTTAAGATTGTGTTAAAAAAAAGCATCTTTTCTGGTCGACGTCAAAATATTCAGCATTGTAATTATCATTTACATTTAACGTATCCTATATCATGGTATCAGTGTGCTTTAAAAACAAAAACAAACAAAAACGACAGCAAACCATGAACATATTTCATTTCCTTGTAAATCTGTTTTGCTTCTTTCTTTCCCTTTGTATTTATGTGTGTGGTTTTGTTCTATTGTTAGAGTGTTTTATTGTTCCTCAAAAGCTCTTCTATCCCTTTAACTTTGTACTACCGCAGGCACAGCGTTCAGTTTTAGGACGGAGTGCAATTCAGTTTTATTTGAAACAACGTTGGCGTTGGCGTTGATGTGCAAAATTGATGGTTGATTGAACAAAATATTAAAATATTCTGCGCGATAACAAAAGGAAGTCGGTTCCTCTAAACCTTTTGTTTTTGTTTTACCATCAGGTGACAGTTGGCATGGCACGACCCCCGTTTAACCATCCAGGCTCTCCCTCACCCACTTTTCCCCCGCAAATAGCTGAAAGGAAAAACCTCTGAAATCACGGGGGGGGGGGGAGGGGGGAGGGGGAAGGGTGAGGGGGGAGGGGGGAGAGGATTCTGGATCAAATCCTGTGGAAGTTGGTACATGGTCGAAAGTCAATAGTACATGTACTTGGCTCACCGACACGAGCTTCAGTCAATAAACATTTCCACATTCAAAACTATTCTGTTCAAAGACGCTTGAGTGATTTGAGCATATAAAACGCCCTTTCAAATGTTTACATTTTGACTTTTTTTCCTCTAAAAATGTTTTTTGTCCTCTGAAATTTTAATTCTAAACCTCTGAAATTAGTGAAACCGAGGACCATTCCCATGCCTGCATGTTGCTACCGTTTCTATATGCACTGTCAATAATATGGTTTGATGCGATTTGGTCGTTTGCTTACAAAAATAAGATATTTTATTATCAGATCAGCTTTGTAAAAGAGATACTACTTTAAAAAAAAAGTCGGATGCGTGGTGACAACTGCCGCTCCGACTGAGGGGCGATTTACTGAAAAGAAAGGAAGGGTATGGGGTGGGGGGGGGGGGGCTTGGGGTCCGGGGAGAGGTTGAAGGTAAAGGGGTACAGAGCCGATACGATTACGATGTTGAGGGGGGGGGGGGGGGGGCAGCAAATATTCGCATGCACGTGGTGGTCAGTAACATTTGTCACACAACTTGCCGTTTGCTTTTAATTCTATCTACATGTGTTCATTTCCCTTGTGTTATTTTTTTTCTGTCAGAAGAAAAGGGATCAATGAAAGACATGTCCGGCTGGATAAAATATATCTGAGTGAAACGTTACTTCTTCAAGAGTCCGTCTTTGATTTATTTTTTCTCCTTTTTTTTTAACAATTCAAAATGATTTTATTTATGTCAATTTCTCGCGAAAACATTTTTTTTCAATGCTGACTGGTGCGTGGTGTCTTTGGTGCGTGGTTCGCACATGGCTGTGGTGTCCAGCTCAAGTTGTGTCTTCCGCGTGTGATGTTTGAAGTGGGCCTATTTAGACGAAGCTAAGTAGATGGGGAGTACGAACATCAGCAGATTCCACGATTTTATGATCCTACCGGCAGAGACTGTCAAGTGCTCTTACATGAACCAGTCTTTGTTCAGTCATACTGCCGGAGACTAAGGATTAAATCCTAAAGAATTTATTTTATAATGGCTGCGCTCAGCATGGAACACTTAACATGCATACACAATTCGACTCCATTTGAAGATCGCACGGCCGAGATATGATCGATTAAAAGTTCGATACAGAGAGATCATGGCATCACTCGCCTGCCATTCTGCAGCAGGAAGAGGGGGGGATGAGGGGGTTCCTGGATAGAGGGTAAGGGAGGCTGGCTATCAGTAATCTGATCGCCGTGACCGCGCGCTCGCCGGATGCTCTCACCATAACTCTGGTCTGACAGCACAACCTGTCTTTGATACCATCTTGCTGGAATCTTCACAGTTTGATTATTTGAAGCAGTTTTTCACTTCAGTCTTTGTGATACACCAGAGCTGCGTGGACGTTTATTTGTGGTCATCTACAACTTTAAAACAATGAAGGTTAGTTTTGGTTTGACTATTCCATAAAATACTTTAACTGAAGGTTTTACTGTCTGTACTGCCGCCTGAAAAACTCTCTTTTAGCAAGGATTTGTATGGCTGAACATTCCAGTCAAAATTCCTATTTTCATGTGTTTTAGTTGTTTTCCTCTAGAATCAACTGATTACATAAGTAACATGCAGGACGCACTATATATTATTGTGGTATTTAATGGTGGTGCTGTTATCAATGTTGAACATTACAAATTTGTGTTCATGAAAACTATTTTACTTGCAGCACTTCAAAGGCTACCACAATGGATGATCCATTAAAAACCTGTCCAATATGCAACGAACCATGTGACGTCGAGTTTAATACCCTGGGAAAGAAAGGATGTGCAAGTATGTTCTCTCTCTTGATTTGTTTCAATTCTTATGATAAATTTGAGTTTCTTAGTGTTCTGTATACTATAACGTTTGTTTGTTTGTTTGTTTGTTTTATGTCCTTTTTTATTTTGTTTGTTTTTGTTCTTTTGTTGTTTTTTCCCTTTGGTGTTCTTTTACATGTTGTGCTGTATTTGTAGTTTGTTGTATTACTGGGTGTCATCCAGTGAGACTTATCAAAGCAAGTGTGTGGGGTCATAGCCGGTTAACAAATTGCGTGCTTCTGTTGAAATGTCTATAAAAAAGAGTTTGTAGTGAGCAATGTTATTTGTTTGTTGATACAGGAATCAAGGATTCGAGCCAGAGAAGACAGAACAGAACCGTTCAGCCTACAGTTGGTCAAAGGGTGCATATCGAGTGTCGAAGGGATTACACCAACGACAATAATATCGAGAAAGACTTAAGACAGCAAAACAGAGATACCGATAAGACTGAGCTTGGAGAGCGAAGCACACGATCTAAGCAACACAGATTTGACTTTGCAAGTTGCTGCTTTTTCTGTGGGACTCGGGTAAATCTTTCCAAAACACGTGGACCTGATGAGGCATACAGAGTCAGAACATTATCTTTACAAACTGAAATTTTGAAAAAATGTGACGAAAGAAATGATGAGTGGGCAGATATCGTCAAGGGAAAGCTTGAATTTGCAAGAGACCTGCATGCAGCAGATGCTGTGTACCATATAACTTGTAACTGTAACTTCAGAGCGCTTGGTCTGTCAATTCCCAAACGTTATAATGACAAGCCAGGTGCATACGCACTGACAAACGCTCCAAGCCGAAGTGTGGGTAGACCACCGGACACTGAAAAACTTGAAGTTTTTGAGAAAACAGCAGAATATCTCATTAACCACGATGACGAACAGATCACCATCGGAGAGCTTGTGCAGAAAATGCAAGAGTTCAGTGGAGGGGTTGGTTACACCACCAAATGGATGAAGGAAAAGCTTGGAGAGATTTGGTGAAAAAATCATCATAGCGAATATTCTGGGCAAGTCTAATGTTGTAACATTCCGCACAACAGCTAAATCCATTCTTCATGATTTCTACAATTCTCCGAAGACTAATGACGACGAAAGTGAAAAACTGAAGCTGGTGAAAGCTGCTGCAGCACTGATAAAGAATGAAATAAAAGCTGCTTCTGCAACGACAAACAAGGAATATCCAACATCAGAGGATATTTCTTCAGGGGCGTACAACCTGGACTTTGTTCCCCAGTCCCTTCAGCTTTTCCTGCGTTTGATTTTCAGCGAAAAAGATGCTGACAATAAAATTGCATCTGTGGGACAAGCAATTGTCCAGGCAGCTCGACCTAGGGTTGTCATCGCCCCACTTCAAATTGGACTTGGAGTCCAAATGCACCACCATTTTGGCTCCCGATATCTGATCGATGTGTTGAATGCGATGGGCTTCTCGTCTTCCTACACAGAGGTGCAGAGATTTGAGGCAAATGCAGCTGTGTCCCAAAGTACAGATATTCCAGGATGTGCCAAGAATGTGATTCTACAATACGTGGCTGACAATGTGGATCACAATTCCTGTACCTTGGATGGATACAATTCTTTCCATGGTATGGGAATGATTGCTACCACAACTCCTGGAACACGACGAACAACGCCTATTCCTAGGTTGGATGTCACCTCCAAAGATTCAAAAGAAAAGGGAACAATTGACATCGTGTATTTCCAGTCAAAGGCAGTTCACTTTGGGAACACTACATACAGGGAACTAGAAAACCTGCGAGCTGTTGACCCATCTATACACCTTGATGTCTTGTGGAAGGTGGTGTGGCCGCTGAAGCCTGCAAGACCTTCATGGTCTGGAACGATGCAGGCTGTCCACAACGACCGTCACCCTGGTAAGTCGAGCGTTTTCTTCTTGCCAATGATCGACATGAACCCTGGTGATCTGACTTGCATTCACTCTACACTGCTGTTCGCGGCGAAGGAAGCAAAGAGACATGGCTCGACTCCAGTGCTCACTTTCGACCAGCCCCTATTTTGGAAAGCCCATGAGATCGTCGCCAACAAACCTGATGATGCTGACTTGGCCTCTATTGTTCTAAGGCTTGAAGGTTTTCACATGGAAATGAGCTTTTTGGGCTGCATTGGACGTTTGATGGAGGGCAGCGGTCTGCAGGAGGTGCTAGAACTGACATATGCACCAACAGCTGTCAACTACATGCTTCAAGGCAAGGCAGTGTCCCGAGCAGTTAGAGGCCACTTTCTGGTTGACTCGGCTCTGAACGCACTCCTGACCTCACAAACGTTCAAAATCTCTCTGCCACTCCCAGACCTGGATGTGACACTAAGTGACGTCTCCATTGAGGAAATTGATAGCACAGATGTACCAGAAGATGTGCAAATTGCTGGGACAGTGGATGATATCGCGCCATCAGCAAATGAAGATGCTCCTGTCTCATGTGAGGAGCCTGATGGGGACCTTGCCCGTGCAGCCAACATGTGGGACTTGTTGATGAGTGGAGCTATCCCGCTAGGAGAAGTTTGCGTTGATGAGACAATCGCATCGATTCAGCTAAAACTAGAACGCCAAAAGCAAACCCTCAAGTGCCACCCCACAGCTGCACTGTGGATTCAGTACATGGACATGGTTGACATTCTGTGCAAGTTCCTCAAAGCTGAACGCACAGGAAACTGGGACCTGCATCTGTCCACTGTCCATGAAATGATGCCTTTCATGGCAGCAGCAGGGCACAACCTCTACACCAAATCCCTCCACCTGTATCTCCAGGACATGCTGCAGCTGAAAGAAACTCACAAGGATGTCTACCAGAGCTTCCAAGCCGGTCACCATGTACGCAGGACGGATCGATGTTGGGCAGGCCTTTCTACAGACAGATGATTAAGAGAACAACTAGCATTGCTCTTTGGAGAATGTACAAATATGTATTGGAGACTTTCTTTATTTCTATGACAGTGACCGGTGTGAGATGTTTTTCAAATGTACAAATGTGTATTGGAGCCTTTCTTTATTTCTATGACAGTGACTGATGTTGTGAGATGTTTTTCAAGGGACATAATTATTATCATTCCTGTTGTTTCCTGATTTTTTTCTGATTACGGAATGTGTTCACAGATATTTGTATTCAGTGAATGCATTCATTGAGTGTTTTATGACTGCTTTGATGCTCAATTCTGCAGTCTGCAGTCGACCAATGCATGACTAACGCTGTGAATACATTATTGGTCAATAATGTTTATGAATGTTGTGCAATGTTTGTGTAATGATGTTGGAGTTATGTGCTTTGAATTTAAAATGTTGTCGATTATTTGATTATGTGATGCTTTATCTAATCAATTGCCTTGTTTACGTTTGTTGTTTCATTGCTTGTGTTTGAATGGTTTGCTTTTGTATACCCTGCTCCCTTGTCACGCGGTAGACTATCCAGCGACTTCCTGACATCATTCATCTTACTTTTCTTAGTTTACACTGCAAACTTTGTGGCCTTTTTACATGTTGCTTGAGTGCGCTTACATTCTCCTGTACAGGAATACTTATGTTTTTGTAGAACAAAACCTTCACAAAGATGATGTTTGGTTTAAAATGAGTACAGTATTCTCCTTTTGTTGAAAACAATAAATATGACCTTGTGTACCAATTACTTTGGAATTTCCCCTCTGTGTGTGTGTGTGTGTATGTGTGTGTGTGTGTGTGTGTGTCAGTGTGTGCGTGTGTGTGTGTGTGTGTCCGTGCGTGTATAAAAAAATATTCGTTATGCTGCTGAAAATGATTACACAGCCTTCACTTCACGCATAAACAACAAATTTGACCTTATGACCCAATGACCTTGACCTTTTGATTTTTAATATCTTAGACATTTTTTTTATATTGTAATCATAAACTGTGACTTGCATGTTATATTTGATGTTCGTGGTGTCAAAACAGTTCAGACAATGTAAAAAACGTAGAATCGCTTTGTGACAAAATACACACTGACAAACACACTTGATAACTTTTTTAAAAATAATTATATTTTTCTCGATTTTTGACCAGACATACTACAAACATAGCAGAACATGAATCTGAAAACAGAAATTCTTTAGCAATAAATCCTTGGTTATGGTGCCATTTTCCGTAGACTGACTAGGCAATCTGTCCGATCAAGTCAAGGTGTGATTTTCGCGTTTTATTTACACGCCTGTATTCTCAGCTCACAACTCCTCACAAAAACCCTCAAAGAAAAGTGACATTGCATGAGTCGGAAAGATGATAGGAAAGAATTGAGACCTCAGAATAGGGTCCTTTTAAGTAGAGACGATAAACCAAAGCACAAAGAATACGACAACACAGCATTACGTGTATTTTTGGAACGCGATCTGTTTCTCGTGAGGCACGCAATAAGGACGCCCCGGTGGCTTATAGCTACACGAAGCATCTAGTGGGCAACGAATTCTGATTTTTTTTGTTTTTGTGTGTGAGTAAGAATATTTTTTATGTGCACCCCAACCCCCTCGCCAAAGATGATGTGGTACGGTGAAAAGATAAGAAAATCTTCCTAGCCATTTGATCGTTTCAATGACGTAAACTAGCTATAATTTAAAAAAAAAATAAAACCCATCTGCCTACTTTTTTTATAACGTGTAGAAAAGACCTCCGAACCGTATATCTACCCTATGTTGTATTCCAACCATCCCCTAACTTAATAGGTCTGGCACTGACAAACATATCTGACTGCCAAACCGACCATCGCGTGCGATCCAGAGCAACTGAATAATAGTGACCATCCACAATAGAACAGTTTAATTCCAACCAAAATTGTACGGAACAGTTCCCTATCTATATGCGTTGGAAGGCGTCTGCGTTGAGAGTAGTGTTTGTCCCGGGCTAAAGTCTTTTAATCTATATTCAGAACTCATTCTCGTCATATGGACATAATATAGTTAACTTGTTTTAATTTGCCAAGTTGTACCTAGTATTCATATCAATTAACAATCCTTGTTTAAAAGAACAAACGGGGGTTTGACGGGAACACGGAGACAATAAACTATCCAGCTGACGACGGTGGCCAACTCAACCGGACCAATGATGTGTGACTGTCTCTCTCACTGTCTCACTCTCACTGTCTCTCTCTCACTGTCTCTCTCACTGTCTCTCTCTCACTGTCTCACTCTCACAGTCTCTCTCTCTCTCTGTCTCTCTCACTGTCTCACTCTCACTGTCTCTCTCTCACTGTCTCTCTCACTGTCTCTCTCACTGTCTCACTCTCACTGTCTCACTCTCTCACTGTCTCTCTCACTGTCTCTCTCACTGTCTCTCTCACTGTCTCTCTTTCTCTCACTGTCTCTCTTTCTCTCACTGTCTCACTCTCACTGTCTCTCTCTCACTGTCTCTCTCACTGTCTCTCTCTCACTGTCTCTCTTACTGTCTCAATCTCTCACTGTCTCTCTCTCTCACTGTCTCTCTCTCTCACTGTCTCTCTCTCACTGTCTCTCTCACTGTCTCACTCTCACTGTCTCACTCTCACTGTCTCTCTCTCACTGTCTCTCTCTCACTGTCTCTCTCACTGTCTCTCTCTCTCACTGTCTCTCTCTTACTGTCTCTCTCTCACTGTCTCCCTCTCACTGTCTCTCTCTCACTGTCTCTCTCACTGTCTCTCTCACTGTCTCTCTCTCACTGTCTCTCTCTCACTGTCTCTCTCACTGTAAGACAATTAGCAACGTATATTTACAAAGCACTACGATTTCGCACTGATTCTCTGGAAAATGCTCAGTTGCAAGATGCAGGTCCATAATGTTGCTTTTTCTGCTTATTTTAAACATTGTTCGCTTGTATAATGTGTCACCAGTCTTGTTATGGGCCGGAGGCCAAACGAATAAAATTTCCGACTCCGACTCACTCTCACTGTCTCTCTCTCACTGTCTCTCTCTCTCTCTCTCTCTCTCTCTCTCTCTCTCTCTCTCTCTCTCTCTCTCTCTCTCTCTCTCTCTCTCACACTGTCTCTCTCTCACTGTCTCTCTCACTGTCTCTCTCTCTCTCACTGTCTCTCTCACTGTCTCTCTCTCACTGTCTCACTCTCACTGTCTCTCTCTCACTGTCTCTCTCTCACTGTCTCTCTCTCACCGTCTCACTCTCACTGTCTCTCTCTCTCTCTCACTGTCTCTCTCTCACTGTCTCTCTCTCTCACTGTCTCTCTCTCACTGTCTCTCTCTCTCACTGTCTCTCTCTCACTGTCTCTCTCTCTCACTGTCTCTCTCTCACTGTCTCTCCCTCGCTGTCTCACTCTCACTGTCTCTCTCACTGTCTCTCTCTCTCACTGTCTCTCTCTCACTGTCTCTCTCTCACTGTCTCTCTCTCACTGTCTCACTCTCACTGTCTCTCTCTCACTGTCTTACTCTCACTGTCTCTCTCTCTCTCTCTCTCTCTCTCTCTCTCTCTCTCTCTCTCTCTCTCTCTCTCTCTCTCTCTCTCTCTCTCTCTCTCTCACTGTCTCACTCTCACTGTCTCACTCTCACTGTCTCTCTCACTGTCTCTCTCACTGTCTCTCTCTCACTGTCTCTCTCTCACTGTCTCATTCTCACTGTCTCTCTCTCACTGTCTATCTCACTGTCTCTCTCTCATTGTCTCTCTCACTGTCTCTCTCTCACTGTCTCTCTCTCACTATCTCTCTCTCACTGTCTCCCTCTCACTGTCTCTCTCTCACTGTCTCTCTCACTGTCTCTCTCACTGTCTCTCTCTCACTGTCTCTCTCTCACTGTCTCTCTCACTGTCTCCCTCTCACTGTCTCTCTCTCACTGTCTCTCTCACTGTCTCTCTCTCATTGTCTCTCTCACTGTCTCTCTCTCACTGTCTCTCTCTCACTATCTCTCTCACTGTCTCATTCTCACTGTCTCTCTCTCACTGTCTCTCTCTCACTGTCTCTCTCACTGTCTCTCTCACTGTCTCTCTCTCACTGTCTCTCTCACTGTCTCTCTCTCACTGTATCTCTAACTGTCTCACTCTCACTGTCTCCCTCACTGTCTCTCTCTCACTGTCTCTCTCTCACTGTCTCACTCTCGCTGTCTCTCTCTCACTGTCTCTCTCTCACTGTCTCTCTCACTGTCTCCCTCTTACTGTCTCTCTCTCACTGTCTCTCACTGTCTCTCTCACTGTCTCTCTCTCACTGTCTCTCAGTCTCACTGTCTCTCAGTCTTACTGTCTCTCAGTCTCACTGTCTCCCTCTCACTGTCTCCCTCACTGTCTCTCTCTCACTGTCTCTCTCTCACTGTCTCTCTCTCACTGTCTCACTCTCACTGTCTCTCTCACTGTCTCTCTCTCACTGTCTCTCTCACTGTCTCTCTCACTGTCTCTCTCTCATTGTCTCTCTCTCTCACTGTCTCTCTCTCACTGTCTCACTCTCACTGTCTCTCTCACTGTCTCTCTCTCACTGTCTCTCAGTCTCACTGTCTCTCTCACTGTCTCTCTCACTGTCTCCCTCTCACTGTCTCTCTTACTGTCTCTCTCACTGTCTCTCTCACTGTCTCTCTCACTGTCTCTCTCTCACTGTCTCTCTCTCACTGTCTCTCTCTCACTGTCTCTCTCTCACTGTCTCTCTCACTGTCTCTCTCACTGTCTCTCTCTCACTGTCTCTCTCACTGTCTCTCTCACTGTCTCTCTCTCACTGTCTCTCTCTCACTGTCTCTCTCTCACTGTCTCCCTCTCACTGTCTCTCTCACTGTCTCTCTCACTGTCTCTCTCTCACTGTCTCTCTCTCACTGTCTCTCTCTCTCACTGTCTCACTCTCACTGTCTCTCTCTTACTGTCTCTCTCACTGTCTCTCTCTCACTGTCTCTCTCTCACTGTCTCTCTCTCACTGTCTCACTCTCACTGTCTCTCTCTTACTGTCTTTCTCTCACTGTCTCCCTCTCACTGTCTCTCTCACTGTCTCTCTCACTGTCTCTCTCACTGTCTCTCTCTCACTGTCTCTCTCTCACTGTCTCCCTCTCACTGTCTCTCTCTCACTGTCTCTCTCACTGTCTCACTCTCACTCTCTCACTGTCTCTCTCTCACTATCTCTCTCTCACTGTCTCTCTCTCACTGTCTCTCTCTCACTGTCTCTCTCACTGTCTCTCTCTCACTGTCTCTCTCACTGTCTCACTCTCACTGTCTCGTTCTCACTGTCTCTCTCACTGTCTCTCTCACACTGTCTCTCTCTCACTGTCTCTCTCTCACTGTCCCACTCTCACTGTCTCTCTCACTGTCTCTCTCTCACTGTCTCTCTCTCACTGTCTCTCTCTCACTGTCTCTCACTGTCTCTCTCTCACTGTCTCTCTCTCACTGTATCTCTCACTGTCTCACTCTCACTGTCTCCCTCACTGTCTCTCTCTCACTGTCTCACTCTCACTGTCTCTCTCTCACTGTCTCTCTCTCACTGTCTCTCTCACTGTCTCCCTCTTACTGTCTCTCTCTCACTGTCTCTCTCACTGTCTCTCTCACTGTCTCTCTCTCACTGTCTCTCTCTCACTGTCTCCCTCTTACTGTCTCTCTCTCACTGTCTCTCTCACTGTCTCTCTCTCACTGTCTCTCTCACTGTCTCTCTCTCACTGTCTCCCTCTTACTGTCTCTCTCTCACTGTCTCTCTCACTGTCTCTCTCACTGTCTCTCTCTCACTGTCTCCCTCTCACTGTCTCTCTCTCACTGTCTCTCTCACTGTCTCTCTCACTGTCTCTCTCTCACTGTCTCTCTCTCACTGTCTCTCTCTCACTGTCTCTCCCTCACTGCCTCTCTCTCACTGTCTCTCTCTCTCTCACTGTCTCTCTCTCTCACACATTTTAAGGATGTTTTAAATACCGATACAGTTGAAGGTGAACCCGAAGACGATCAGTTGCCTGATACAGGTATCAGTGACGAAATTCTTGACAGTGAAATAACTGAAATTGAAATTAGTAAAGCAATCAGAAATCTGAAAAATGGTAAAGCGGCAGGGTTTGATGGTGTGTTGAATGAAATGTTGAAAGTGTCTGAAAGTCTTATTTTACCCTTTTTAGTTAAATTGTTCAACAACATTCTCGAGAAGGGGGTGTACCCAAGAGAGTGGTCCAAGGCCATTATTGTGCCGTTACATAAAAAAGGAGACTGTGATAACCCTGATAATTACAGAGGAATTTCCCTCACCAGTACGATGAGCAAAATTTTTATGTCTGTTCTGAACGACCGCCTGTCTGTGTGGTCAGAAAATAATAACATTTTAGATGAAAGCCAGGCTGGCTTCCGGAGGAATTACTCAACTATTGATCATGTGTTTACCCTTTACGCTTGCGTCCAGAAACAATTTTCACAAAAGGCCAAACTGTATGTAGCTTACATAGATTTTTGTAAGGCTCACGATAGCATTAAGCGCCCCGTGCTCTGGTCAGTGCTTTTTCGATTAGGCATACAAGGCAATATATTTAAGGTGTTAAAGAGCATGTACGAAAATGTGAAAGCATGCGTGCGGTGCGGAAACGAATACACTGATTTCTTTGAATGTATGCAAGGCCTTAAACAAGGTTGTGTGGCCTCACCGACAATTTTCTCGTTTCTGATCAACGAACTGGCGCAGGATGTCATACTACGAGGCAGACATGGGATACGTTTATCTCCGTCTGAGTTAGAACTGTTTGTAATGCTTTTTGCTGACGACATTGCGCTGTTATCCAGCACTGTAATAGGCCTACAAAACCAGCTTAATGTTCTGCGCTGCTCTGCAGATAAACTGTGTCTGAACGTGAACTTGACAAAGACTAAGGTCATGGTTTTTAGAAAGGGCGGGCACATTGCACAGAAAGAGAAGTGGTTCTACGGAATGGATCGTCTTGAGATTGTGAACTCGTTTAAATATCTCGGTGTAACCCTTTCCACCCAACTGAGCTGGAACATTGCAGTAGAAACAAAGACAACCATGGCGAAAAAGGGAGTGATCGAAATCGTTAGATTACTGAACAGACTTGGCTGCCATTCGGCAAAGGTGTTTTTCAAACTGTTTGACGCACGGATCGCCCCTATGCTCTTGTATGGTTCAGAGCTATGGGGATATGGAAAATATGACTCTGTGGAAAGGGTCCACCTGTTTGCGTGTAAAAAGTTTCTGAAAGTGACAATTCGAACTCCAAACAACATTGTGTATGGTGAATTGGGAAGACATCCGCTGTATATTAACTCTGCAGTCAGATGTGTGAAATACTGGTTTACACTGCTGAAGCAACCTGATTCAAGATATTCCAAGATTGCATATAAAGCTTTATGTAATTTGGCATCGAAGGGCCACACAAATTGGGTCTCACATGTGCAGAGTCTTTTATGTTGTAATGGTTTTGCTGCTGTGTGGATGTACGGAATGGTTGGGAATGAGAAGTGTTTCTTACAAGAGTTTAAAAGACGTTTACAAGATTGTTTTTGTCAAGAATGGTTCTCCTTTTTAGAATGCAGTGAACGTTTCGACATTTATAATTGTTACAAAACATGCTTGGAAAAAGAGAAATACATTGAATTAATCGAAGATATTAAGTACAGAGTTGCTCTTACTCGTTTCCGCGCAGGAGTATCCGAAATCAACGCTCACAAGTTTCGGTACGCACCAAACCAAACGACAAGAAACTGTCCTCTCTGTACAGCTGATAAAGAAGATGAACACCATGTTGTATTTGTATGTCCTTTTTATCAAGACCTTCGAGCAAAGTATTTAAAAATCTCGAACTCTAAGACGCTGCAACAACAACTTGTGTATTTCTGTGGCAGTAATGAGGAAAATGTGATGAACAGCTTCAGCAGATTTGTGTTCTTCATGTTACAGAAGAGACGAACCCTTATAAATCAGGTTCAGTGACATGTCATCAGGGTTTTAATGTATTTGTTGAATTTTATGCGTGACTATAATTTATAACTGTGCAGATACTATTGCTGTTATTTTTAACCACTATTGTAAGGGGCTGTGGCCTTAGACAATTAAAGATTTGTTCTTGTTCTTGTTCTTGTTCTTGTTCTCTCTCTCTCTCTCACTCTCTCTCTCTGTCTCTCTCTGTCTGTCTCTCTCTCTCACTGTCTCTCTCTCCCACTGTCTCTCTCTCTCTCACTGTCTCTCTCTCTCTCTCACTGTCTCACTCGCACTGTCTCTCCCTCACTGTCTCTCTCTCACTGTCTCTCTCTCTCACTGTCTCTCTCTCTCTCTCACTGTCTCTCTCTCTCTCTCTCTCACTGTCTCTCTCACTGTCTCCCTCACTGTCTCTCTCTCGCTCTCACTGTCTCTCTCTCCCACTGTCTCTCTCTCTCACTGTCTCTCTCTCTCTCTCACTGTCTCTCTCTCTCTCTCTCTCACTGTCTCTCTCTCTCTCTCTCACTGTCTCTCTCTTGACCGGCACGGTTGGCCTAGTGGTAAGGCGTCCGCCCCGTGATCGGGAGGTCGTGGGTTCGAACCCCGGCCGGGTCATACCTAAGACTTTAACATTGGCAATCTAGTGGCTGCTCCACCTGGCGTCTGGCATTATGGGGTTAGTGCTAGGACTGGTTGGTCCGGTGTCAGAATAATGTGACTGGGTGAGACATGAAGCCTGTGCTGCGACTTCTGTCTTGTGTGTGGCGCACGTTATATGTCAAAGCAGCACCGCCCTGATAATTTATGACCGTTCGTGGTCGGCTGTGCGTTAAGCAAACAAACAAACTGTCTCTCTCTCTCTCTCTCTCTCTCTCTCTCTCTCTCTCTCTCTCTCTCTCTCTCTCTCTCTCTCTCTCTCTCACTGTCTCTCTCTCTCTCATTGTCTCTCTCTCACTGTCTCTCTCTCACTGTCTCTCTCTCTCTCTCACTCTCTCTCTCTCACTGTCTCTCTTTCTCTCTCACTGGCGTCTATCTCTCTCTCACTGTGTCTCTCTCTCTCTCTCTCACTGTCTCTCTCTCTCTCACTGTCTCTCTCTCTCACTGTCTCTCTCTCTCTCACTGTCTCTCTCTCTCTCACTCTCACTGTCTCGCGAGTTACTCAAATGTATCATTTTTTGTCTCATTACCCGCTAAAACGGCTTCAAAAACTGCCTTTTATGCCTTTTGAGAGGATTGGCACCTACACCGCGTCCTTGGTAGACAAGATATGTGAACAAAGCTGACTGATTTGGATGCAGATTTGATTGTTCTGTCCAAGGACATGCTTAACATGTTTCATTTTAGCAGTTCTGATTTGTTGTCAATTTTAACGCGGGAACCTTGATTTTGTGAATTTGATATTGGGGGGTGTCTGTATTGTTGGTTCCACTGTATCGACACTACGTCATGTAAACTCAATCTGTTTACTGAATAAGTTAGGGGAATAAACGGCCTTTCCAGTCATATAATTGGATTTACGATCAACAGACTCATCAGAAAGATCTGCCCTCAAACGCATATGTGTAAAGGTGGGTTTTTTTTGACGAGTAGTGTAAATCATGTCTGTACATGTGGTACACACACGTTGCAGTTAACAACACCTTGTTCACTTATGTGATTGTTTAACACGTTGGTAGACCATAAAGAGGGATGAAATTCGCCAACGACTATCTTTACCTCAATGACAAAAAAATGCATGTTTACGATGTGTGTACCTTGTTTACCCCGTATTACACACTTTATGAGGAAGTGAACATAAGACAGCAACTGCACACTATTTACTAATCGGACAGCCATTAAGTGTCCTCCGCAAATCTGCTTTTGTTTTTGACGTGCTTTATCTGGTTCATATTTTACAGCAGTTTGAAAACTACGTAAAATCGCTTGCAACAGTACGCACTAAATACAGAGCTGCTCTGCAAATGTGTGAAATCTGTGTATAATCTGAAAATGGATATGACAATGGATATCAAATGTGTGTAAAACAGGGCTCGTTGTCCACACCTATATTGCAGCAATATGAGGACAACTTGCATTTCCATTTTTAGGGAGGTGCAGCTATTTGCGGACGTCCGTCACTATATTGCAGCAATTTGTGGACCAAAGACCGCCTATTTGAGGACGTCCGCAGATAGTCGCATTTTTCGGCCGATGTCCGCAAATTGCTGCGATATAGCGATGGACGACTCCATTTGGTCCCATTTGGTCCGCATATGGGTGGAAATCCACAAACACACACACGCACATACACCACGACCCTCGTCTCGATTCCCCCCTCTACGTTAAAACATTTAGTCAAAACTTGACTAAATGTAAAAAGTAGAAGAATGGCCTTTCCGAGCATAATTATATAGCCAGTTAAGCAATTTCATTATTTGTAGTTTCAGAGATATGGAGCTTCAAAGTACTGATCCTTGGGTGGCCGAGTGGTAAAGCACTTGCGCTCGGAAGCGAGAGGTTGCGTGTTCGACCCTGGGTCAGGCCGCTATTTTCTCCCCCCCTTTCCTAACCTAGGTGGTGGGTTCAAGTGCTAGTCTTTCGGATGAGACGAAAAACCGAGGTCCCTTCGTGTACACTATATTGGGGTGTGCACGTTAAAGATCCCACGATTGACTAAAGGGTCTTTCCTGGCAAAATTGTATAGGCATAGATAAAAAATGTCCACCAAAATACCCGTGTGACTTGGAATAATAGGCCGTGAAAAGTAGGATATGCGCCGAAATGGCTGCGATCTGCTGGCCGATGTGAATGCGTGATGTATTGTGTAAAAAAAATTCCATCTCACACAGCATAAATAAATCCCGGCGCCATGAATATGATTGTGCGCGATATAAATTGCATAACATAAAAATAAAATAAATAAATAAATCCCTGCGCCAGCAGTATAGGTCACGATCAGGTCAGGTGGACTGCATCACTGGATGTAATTTATAGCTGCTTCTGAAATATGCTCCCAGAAAATAATCAATCAATCAATCAATATGAGGCTTATATCGCGCGTATTCCGTGGGTACAGCTTCCGACCGCAAGTGCGTTACCACTCGGCCACCCAGTCCTTGACTTCGGTCCACAGTAGGTTATGCAACACACAGGCGCAGGCAGGTCTCTTTTTAACCTGACCAAAGCTGCGAATGTTAGTCAAATCAAATTTATTGTTTTTTGGGGTCCCGCCAACCACTTTGGGTCACATCATGACCAAAATCACACGAATGTTAGTGACCTGATCGTGACCTAATGAGTAATAAATATAGAATGTGTAAAAATCCCACACAACTACCTAAGGTCGGACCCAAACTACTACAAAGTCACACACAAACACCAATAGTTAGGACACAACTACCTAAGGTCGGACCCAAACTACTACAAAGTCACACACAAACACCAATTGTTAGGACACAACTACCTAAGGTTGGACCCAAACTACTACAAAGTCACACACAAACACCAATAGTTAGGACACAACTTCCTTAAGTCAGACCCAAACTACTACAAAGTCACACACAAACACCAATAGTTAGGACACTGGGCAAGAGTTCACACACAAATACCTGTCAGGTCGCACCCAAACTACTAACAATTATACAAGGGCAGGTAAGACATACTATATCCTGAGTTATCTCTCTTGGAAATTATAATGAATTTATCAAAGAGACTATAAACCCCAGCTCTAATTATAGGATCTTAGGGGACTTTATCTAACTCTAAGCTCTCAAATAACTATCATACATACTAAACAATGTAAGATGGTAGAGCACGTGGCCAAATTAATTTGCGGCGACCAGGGTTCGAACCCGCAACCGTATGAATACAAGTCCAAGGCGCTACCACTGCGCCATGGAGGTCGCCGTACACTGCTTAGTCCATTATGACCGTATTTAAACTGCCACAACTTCTTTATTTTGCATAGGAACAATATTGTTCTTATATCAAATTAGGTATTTGGTTGTAGACCATGGCGCTTTGAGGTAATTACCTTGGTATGATAAGATAAAGCGCGGTATAAATAGCCAAATTTCATTTCCATTAAAACAGATACACAAAGAGATGGAGAGATACAGAGAGGGAAATGAACAATTTGGAGCGCCCACTCGAATCTGAGCGTATTTGGGGCGGCTGGTCACAATTTATTGACATCAGGGAACCAGTTTTCAGTTATGGAGCAACCAATATTGCCTCCCCAATCCGGGATTCGAACCAGCGCAATGCGCTAACAGACTTCGCTTCTTGTCCCCACTAAGGGAAAGAAAGAGAGATAATAACACAACTTCTGTTTCGACTCAGGCCACATTTCGGGGCTTTACTCCGGGTTCTCCAGTCTGCTCCCCCCTCAAAAATATTCTCAAAAAAATTAATGTTAACTAGGTTGGGTCTGGACAGGTGCACTCCAAAGTTGCGAGTTTACCTTTGTTGAGAGGGCTGCCCAAATCACTGAACTAATTTTCAGTCTCTTTTAAGTATGATTCTCTTTAAATATTGTAATTATTGTATTCAAATTGCATAGATGTAATCTACATACTCTTCTGAATAATTTGGTATGAGAACAATCTTGTTCCGATGAAAAATAAAAAAGTTGTGGCAGTTTAAAAACGGTCATTATGGACTAAGCAGTACATGAATAAATTCATTATCATTTCCAAGAGAGATAACTCATGATATAGTATGTCTTGCTACTGACAGTAAGAAAACACGAGTTACCTGCCCTTGTATAGTTGTTAGTAGTTTGGGTGTGAACCGTTGGCATTTGTGTGTGAACTCTTGCCCAATGTACTAACTGTTGGTGTTTGTGTGTGACTTTGTAGAAGTTTGGGTCCGACCTTAGGTAGTTGTGTGCGACTTTTACACACAAATTCTGCACACAAATGCCAAGGTACCCTTATAACCACCTCTGTGTGTGTGTGTGTGTGTGTGTGTGTGTGTGTGTGTGTGTCTGTGTGTGTGTGTAGAGCGATTCAGACTAAACTACTGGGCCGATCTTTATGAAATTTGACATGAGAGTTCCTGGGTATGATATCCCCGGACGTTTTTTTCTTTTTTTCGATAAATACCTTTGATGACGTCATATCCGGCTTTTTGTAAAAGTTGAGGCGGCACTGTCACACCCTCATTTTTCAATTAAATTGATTGAAATTTTGGCAAATCAATCTTCGACGAAGGCCGGGGTTTGGTATTGCATTTCAGCTTGGTGGCCTAAAAACTAATGAGTGAGTTTGGTCATTAAAAATCGGAAACTTGTAATTAAAATTATTTTTTTATTAAACGATCCAAAAACAATTTCATCTTATTCTTCGTCATTTTCTGATTCCAAAAACATATACATATGTTATATTTGGATTAAAAACAATCTCTGAAAATTAAAAATATAAAAATTATGATCAAAATTAAATTTCCGAAATCGATTCAAAAACTATTTCATCTTATTCCTTGTCGGTTCCTGATTCCAAAAACATATAGATATGATATGTTTGGATTAAAAACACGCTCAGAAAGTTAAAACGAAGAGAGGTACAGTAAAGCGTGCTATGAAGCACAGCGCAACCGCTGCCGCGCCAAACAGGCTCGTCACTTTCACTGCCTTTTGCACTAGCGGCGGACTACGTTCAGTTTCATTCTGTGAGTTCCACAGCTTGACCAAATGTAGTAATTTCGCCTTTCGCGACTTGTTTTAATGATTGTGTATCGGTAAAACTGTTTTGGACAAAAAAGGTTGGTTAGAGCGAACGTTTGGGTTACTGGTAAATTTGAAAAGGCAGAAATCAATCAGTGTTTGGGGAATCAAGATATAAGGTGTAGTGAAAAGAAGATAAGTTCAGTGACTTTCATATTAATTGGGGAAATGTGTGTCCGAATTTTTACAAAAGATAAATTGTTGTACTTTGGTATTTGTAAATTTTGTTTGTCCTCGTTAATTGTGAACAGGATATAATGTTTATATGAAGTTGAAAGTCAAGATTGGATTTGTTTAGCCTACGCGCGTGTGTGCATGTGTGTTAGACATAGACATAAACATAGAACACTGTATTATCTCAATTACGAGAAACTCGGGTGTGGTGAATCATAATAAACAACATAAAACGTAAGAACATCAATAAAATATCGAGGCACAAATACTCAGCTCATAATAGTGTGTGGTAAGGGGGGATGGGGGGTGCACACACACACACACACCATCGAACACACGCACACAAACACACACACACACACGCACGCACACGCACGCGCACGCAAACAAACGCACAATTATACCCGCACGCACGCACACACAGGCAGGCAGGCACTCGCAAAAATACATACAAACACATACACACACACGCACACACACACACACACACACATGTGCGCGCGTGCACGCAAACAAACAAATGAATAAACAGACGCACAACTACACATGCACACACGCACGCACGCACGCACGCACACACACACACACAAACACACACACACGCACACACATGCACATTCACACATACACACACATACTCACAAACACACACAAACACACATGCACACATGCACACAAACACACATGCACACACGCACACATAAAGCAATGACAAAAAAAATAGCAGAAACTTACACTTCAACACTCGAACACACACACACACACACACACACACACACACACACACGCACACACACACACATAAAGCAATGACAAAAACAACAGCAGAAACTTACACTCAAACCCTCACACACACACACACCTCCAGGTACACAAACACACACACACTCACAACGACGCCCATTTTTATAGAAACACAGTAACCCCCTCGTATAAGCGGGAATGAAAGAGTGGTGGCCAATAACCCAGAACAAACAAAAGTCAAAGCTGGCAACTCAGGTTTGTATTCAGGGAAATTTGCACGAAATGCATGCACAAGATATATACGACTTTTCCTTCTATTTTCTCTCTTTGGGACTTTCATTTGCGTCAGCTCGGTTTGATATGAAAAACTGAAGAAAAGCCCTGCCTTTTTGCACTGAGAAACTGTGGAAGTAGCGTGTTTACTACTGGGTCTGGCTGTAGTACATTTACCCTCATTTACTTCCTCGTTAGCTTCCAAAGTAAACTCTTTTTTCGTCCCATGCATGCGAAAGTGAGGATGTACTTCCGATGTCGCTCAAAACTTTAGAAGTAGTCGCAAAATACCCTGAGTTACTCCCTCGCTTTGCTTTGAAGTAAACCCTTTTTCCGGCCCATGCATACGAAAGTGAGGCAAGTACTTCCGATGTCACTCAAAACTTCGGGAGTTGTCGCGAACTTCCCCCATAAGCATACGGACCCAGAAGGATTTTGGAGAAGAAAGTTAGGATTTGAAATTGACGAAAAGAATTGGAACTTAGCAGCCACTGTCACTAGTGAAGTTCGATTACGTGTACTGCATTGGAAAATATTGCAAAACATTTATCCAACTAATATTTTATTGTGTAAAATGAAAGCGAAGGCTGATAAAAACTGTACATATTGTGAGGATGAACTTGATGTATTGGAGCATTTTTTCTTTGAATGCCCAACCGTGCTCAGGTTTTGGAAATATATTGAAATGTACATATTAGTAAACATTGGTGAAAGAATTAGGTTGAATGTTACAGATGTGCTTTTTGGTATTAAAAGTAACAGCAAAAATATGAAGAAGATTAATCATATTATTTTAATCGCAAAGATGTGCGTAAGCATTTAAAAAAAACACGATTCACGATTAACACTGGAAATTATTTTTGGAAATCATGTTGTTTTGAGATTTCGTTAGTCTGACGTTTTATTAATTAGAAACAAATTGTTTATTGTCTCTGATTTAAGGTAAAGTATGTAAATGAGAAATTATGTGTACAAACAGAAAACACACAGTTACCATGTTTGTTCTCACGTGTTTATTGATTGATTAAAATTTTGAAGAAAAAAAACAAAAACAAAAAAACAAATAAACATATTACATTAAAAAAGTAACTTGGAATAACAAAAATAATGCATGAGTAAATGCCAGTCACTTTTCGCATTTTCCAAAGACCTGGACAAAAGAAAACCAAGAACACCTGTTCTCTACCTCATTATGAAAACAAAACCAACATAATTATTACATTAAAAAATCACTTAATTCTTAAACCAAAAAAAATAAAACCTTAAATTTAGCTTACAATAAAGCAACCAACACAAAGAGCTTGCTAATAAAACAATTTCATCTTATTCCTTGTCGGTTCCTGATTCCAAAAATATATAGATATGATATGTTTGGATTAAAAACACGCTCAGAAAGTTTAAACGAAGAGAGGTACAGAAAAGCGTGCTATGCAGTAAACCACTACCGCACTAAACAGGCTCGTTAATTTCACTGCCTTTTGCACGAGCGGCGGACTACGGTCATTGTGAAAAAAATGCAGAGCGTTCAGTTTCATTCTGTGAGTTCCACAGCTTGACTAAATGTAGTAATTTCGCCTTACACGACTTGTTTTTTCTGTAAGAGAGAAAGAGAGAGAGAGAGAGAGAGAGAGAGAGAGAGAGAGAGAGAGAGAGAGAGAGAGAGAGAGAGAGAGAGAGAGAGAGAGAGAGAGAGAGAGAGAGGATTTGTCCTTCGCGGGGGGTATGCAGTGTCTTGGCATTGCACTTCTACTTAATTGTTATTGTTCTTCAATACCTTACTCTCCAATGAGAAAGTGCAAGTACAACAGAAAGTGGATTTTCCAAGAAATCAGTAACACCCCCACGGAACGGCGTGGTCAGCTGCACCCAGCGCGTGGTTGGCACGTGTGATCCAGTTTCTCCAGACTATGGTTTGAAACTTTTGTTTTTTTGGCGCACTTTGTATTGAATATTCTCATTTTCGAGACTTCCATTCACATGTGCATGTGCTTGTTACATGAATAAGTTGCGTATCAATAGAGTAATTACAAAATGTATGGTTGAGTGTCATGAAATGAACACTGTCACCACATTTAAACTCGGAATGTTGTCATTACTGGCAACAGACTGGCTTGTTTAAAGGCACAGTAAGCCTCCCGTAAACCATCACAGATACGGTCAGGCTTTTACACACAGTACAAACACCCTTTCATTTAAACACTCACCGATTGAGAACATCCTAGGTGCCCTCCGTAAAGAGTGAACAATTTTCAAAGAATTTATTTTTGCCTGAGCCATCGTGAACCCGTGTGATCCAGTTTCCCTTTTTCACAATGTAGTCGTCAGTTAGTCATTTGAATGCGACTCAATGTGAGCTTATCTAGCACGTTTTTATGCACGAAACAAACGGCTGTGGTTCACAAGAACTCTAGCGATGGCTTTTCACTGTTGAGAGGAACGGCGATATGCCGCGTAAACCCGGCGTCGTCTGCTACGTCACTTGCGTGACCCTGCTGCCGGGCTTTTCTTTTTTCCAACTTTCACAACTTCGAATTGCACTGATCTTGTCTTGATGAAAAAAGAATTCTTTTATGATTAAATAATGTTTGTGTAACAAGCTGTCAATTTATTATTTAGATTTTAAAAGTTAGGTCTAGCGCAAAAACGCACCACGGTCCAAAAACATTCTGATAATCATCGATCCACGGCTATCGCCAGTTTAAGGGAAGTAACTCATTTTTGACCTGAGTTCAGGATGGGTCCAAAAAGTGTTCGAGACAATCTGCAAAATTAATTCTTTAAAAATTGCTCGCTCTTTACGTAGGGCACCTAGGATGTTCCCGTTTGGTGAGCGTTCAAATGGAAGGGTGTTTGTACTGTGTGTAAAAGCCTGACAGTATCTGTGATGGTTTACGGGAGGCTTACTGTCCGGGCGTGATTTCCGGGATATTCATAACAGCCGTCCAGCACCAAAACGAGGCGCCATTGTTGTAAGGGCCAAGTCCACGAAAATAAATTCTTCCAAAATTTCTCACGCTCGACAGAAAGCAGCCAGGATGTTCCCGTTCGGTGAGCGTTTAAATGGAAGTATGCTTGTACTGTATGTAGACGCTCGGGGAGCTCTGTGATGGTTTACGGGAGGCTTACTGTGCCTTTAAGTACTCGAATGTGCTATTTTATGTATCCCTGATAGCTGATTAAGTTTACAAGGGTTAGTGTTGTGTAGATTTTACACAGTTCGTAAATCAAATCTGAAGTCTGGGTTTTTGCTGCCTGCGCGCCGCGTGCAGACCCGGCTGTAGTACATTCCTGGGGAAGGGAGGGGGGGGGGGGGGTTCTGGGGAGTGCACGGTAGGCCACGTTACATTGGCAACTATTCCGCTTCTTCTTAGGTCGCGCAATAGCGGACCCGCGCAATAGCAGACCCGCGCAATAACGGACCCGCGCAATAGCAGACCCGCGCAATAGCGGACCCGCGCAATAGCAGACCCGCGTAATAGCGGGCCGACCTCCTTTAAAAGACCGTTGGGTCGAGATATTTGTGATTGTAACGTATTGGTTTGTCAATAACAAACGTTCCAACAACTTACCTTTGTGAAAGAATGCATATGCACTACTATGATATCACTGAGGAACAAACAACAACTCCAATTATAAGTTCCCTCCATTGTATTGGGTCAAATAAATGATACAGTTATGATACATACACACACAATCATGAAAAGAAAGATATCAGGGTTATGGATTCAAAACCGGGTACTCACAGGTTTGAAAACATGGAAAAAACTGTTTGACAAACTAACACAATAATCTTACCCGGAGTCTATCAAAAATGGCTACCCGTGAGGTATACAGAAAAACACACACACACAGTCCGTGAAATCACTGGCACACGATATCCACAGTACAGATACCGACGCACGGCTAGTGTGTAAGCGGAAAAAAACAGTCATAGTTCACACTTTGGATTCGGACCAGACTGCAGCAACCGTCTGATCTAGTTGCTAAATACTAATTATACCTTAATTAAATATGTTCTCCTGGACATGGCTTAACTCAACTAGATCACACACAAAAACTGCCTATCTGTCCGTTCACTGGAAAAAGTAATTGGATACTTAATCCTCCGACTGGCGGTCTTGACCTAACCAGTTCACTTCGTCCGGTGACCTTTCTGGGTCCAACTATACGGACTTTCCTGTAACCTCGCTGCTAGCTTCGTGAAAGTCCCGTCGAACTTCAGCTAAACTGGTCCCAAGAAATAAGATATTCGGCGGCTTCTCAGATGATTCTTCTTTCCCGGCATCTGGCCACCATCCTCCTCTCATGGACAGGTTACTAGACGCACTGCACAAACATGAAGAGCGGCCATCTTGTTTTTACAATCTGTCCTCTACGAACTAGTTTTTGCAATGTAAATCGGTTCAGCTTACGCGATACACAAAATATCGATATCCGAATGCCTATTAAAGTTACCTGTTAAAGTGCTTTGAATATCGCGTCTCAGAAAACACAAGTAAGGGCTGGAACCTTCTCCTGCATTCTCTCCGGGCATTTTCTCCTCCCGCGCGATTAACATCGAGACCTTTATCCTCGATGGACAGTCGTCAAGTGTGTTACTAAACTAGCTACGATTCACGAAGTTAACTGTTCGCTGGTTTGTGAGCTCTGTTCACTCCGTGCAACACCCATTTCCACGTGTATCTTGTTGGCTTTCGTGAAGCGTGGAGGACACAAATGCTAACTCGGCCTGACTCAGTTGTTAGCCGTTTGATTTCCTTCACAACCTTTCTTGTTTTTTTATTCTGAATTTTGAAACGTTGCCAGTCTCTTTGTTTTTGGATTTATGAATTTACAACGCTAAAGTTCAACATTACCCCTTTCCAAATATTGTATGTCACTCATGGTCACACAATGAAAACATTTCAGCGACAATACATTCAATAAAAAAGCAGATATTGATCACGAAAGATTTCAACCGAGTATACCGGCGTTGCGGCAAAACATTTTAGTGCTACTTTTTGGTAAAAGCCACCGTGGCCAAACGGTTATGAACTCGGCATGCCGAACGTTTGACTAGAGATCGAATCCCGGCCTACCCGAGTTTTGTTTTGTGTGTTTGTTTTTTAATTACCCTCTTTGTTACATTTGTTTATTTTTGTTATTTTTCTTAATGTGCAAAAGATTTGGAATATCAAAATAGAATGTTCACATTAAGTTTAAGCAGGAATTGTAACAAACAAATGACTGAGAAACAATGGATTACTTATCTTTTGGTTCTGAAATAAATATTCTTTTATGCTTGGTTGCCGGTCGAGTTGACAAGCGCAGTGGCCTAGTGGATAAGACGCCGGGCTCCTATGCGGACGGTCCCGGGTTTGAATCCCAGTGGGTTAAGGGTGGAGATTTTGTCGATCACCAAGGTCAACTTATATGCAGACCTGCTAGTGCCTTACCCCCCTTCGTGTGTACACGCAAAAGATCCTGTAGTCCATGTCAGAGTTCGGTGGGTTATAGAAACACGAAAACTAGCTATGCTTATCGTTCACGGCTTTACTATGCTTATCATTCACTGCGCTTGTAAAACGGTTCAGTTTATGTGCGCAACTAATTCCCCATTCTAAAAATAACCAACCCTGGTAGCTGTCGGGACACTACCAGACTTACATGAATACCGGGTAAACTTGAACAATCACCGGGCGGTTGTTACATGACATTTTGACTTTGTCGGACACAAATTTACAGCTTTTCAAGAATATGGCCAACATGTTGATGATGAGCCTGGCGCTGACCTTAAATAATGCCGAAGGTGGTACAGCTGCTGCTGATGATAAAGTACGAAATGCTTTTACTGATAGTGGTGCTGATACTGGTACTGGTGCTGGTGCTAATGGTAGTGCTGATGATGGTACTGATGGGCATAGGTGGTTGTTATCTGTGAGCAGGTTGCCCGTCTTCCAAGGTCCTTCCTCTCCTTACATCATCCCTCTCTTCGCGCTAGCTACCCTGCCAGAATGGAGATGTCCTTCACAGGAAGATCTAGGTATGTGGTTACATTATATGAATATATATGTCGTGCCAAATTCATGGAATGCATGAACAGCCTGGGTGTTCTCTGTGCACAGTTCGAACTTTTTTATGACTTAATTTCACAAAAGCCACTGGTGGCTTTATACGAAATCAATACATCAACAAATTCCAACTCATCACAGCAAGCAATGTGACCAAGTGGAGGGGTGGTCTTATCACACGCAAAAGCCTTGCCAGATCTGAGTCGTCGAGGAAACTGTTTTTCGCGAGATCAAAATGAACAAAATCGCCCCCTCTCCCTGAAAACATAACGGAAAGAAAAATGCAGTAGGTTGCTGTCGTTGCAAAATGATCGTAACATTTTTAAACTAAGCAAAAATATTATTGCGACAAATGTCGCACCCCAACTAAAGCGTAAATTCCCGTGTCATTTCATTCAAACTCGACCGGACAAAAACGTAAGGTACACTTTTAATATCGACGCCTATTATGAATTTTCGTCGATTTTTCAAGTATACCTTACGTTTTTGTCCGGTCGATTATGGTGGTACAGTCAAACACGCTTAAGCCGAACTCGCCCGGGAAATGAAAAATCGTTTCGCTTATCCGAGTTTGTGCATATCCGAATTCGGATAAGCCAAACCTTTCCCGAGAAATTACCCTGCAGTTCGGCTTAAGCGAGTTTTTTCAGGATAAGTTGTAAAATCACTTGGAATGTCTCTCTCTCTCTCTCTCTCTCTCTCTCTCTCTCTCTCTCTCTGTGCGTGGTGTGTGTGTGTGTGTGTGTGTTTAAATGAATAAGATCAAAACAGTGACAAGCTACAAGTGCTTTCTTCAGTGGAGCTTTATTAATACCTCAAAGCCAACTGTAAAAATAAATGGTGAAAACAGTGACACATCTCAGAAACAAAACCAAAGATTCCACAAACAACTACGCTTTTGTTAAAAAGATTTCCAAGTAATGTTTAATGAAACCCTCTCCATTAAAGAAAGAAAAGAAACAAAATTAGACAATTTGTCTCTGTGGTCATAAATCAAGATCAAATCTCCGTAAACATAGATTGTAGGCAAATGTTTTGTTTCGCTGCATGTTTATTGTGGTTTGATCTTCACCACTCGCTCAAAATGAGCACATACATTCCTCAGGTAGATTTGCTCTTCACAAAGATCTCTTCCTTCGATTGGAAAAAGAGGTTTGTATGAGAGCCACTCGTTTTTGAACACTGCAACTGTTGTTTGGAACATGCTGGCAGCCGCAAGGATTTCAACGTCGCATCACGTGACACGTGTATTTCTTGGTCAATGTGGCACACGTCATCAGTTTCCCCGCATACTCAAAAACAGGTGACGTGTTCGTTTCCGTAGGATAATTATAGCCGTGACGAAATATGTTTTATCTTCCTGACGTGTTTTTCAAGGAAAAATAAAAAAATGTCCGACAGTGTTTAGAGTTTGGCTTATCTGTCAAAATCACGTTTGAGATGTCCGTGTTTGAGTTAGCTATTTTTTGACAGAGTTTGGCTTATCCGAATTAGAAATAGTCTTACAAAGAGGGGGGTCTGGCGGGGAATTGGTTTTGGTTTCAGATGTCCGAGTTTCTTGCTTAAGCGTGTTTCGTTTAGGCGAGTGCGGCTGTACCTTTATTTGAGCGTCGGTCACGTTGGGAATTAATGCTTCAGTTTGGGTGCGAAATGTGTCGCAATTTTTGTGTGTGCTAAGTTTATGTTGCATGCCCAACGAATTTGCTTGTTTCAAACTTATGGCGTACCTGTAATAATAAAACTAGTTTCCTCAATGTGTTGTAGGGAAATATTATTCCAACAGAACCATGAATGCAACTGAGGTGATTGAGGGAACGTTGCCAATGCCACGAGAGATCATCTTTAGCAAAGTGCAACAGGTTGGATGGCTGCACTTCACATTGTAACCTCATACTCGTTCCACACTATCATGGCGCGAGCGAGCGTTGCCTGTTTGCTGTAACACTGGCTGCAGAGCCAGCCACTGAATTTCTTTTAGACTGCAAGAGGTTCAGTGCTATCGTTTCGTTAAACTTACACATTGTTCCAACTACCAGATCTTTTCATTTTTACAAAGAAAACACATAGAAAAATGATTTAAAAAATAATCTCCTCTGAATTGTGTCTTATTTAAAAGATATGCGTAACTGAATGTGTAACGTTTTCCTATCATTCATCTGTTAGTTGCCTCCCTTCACTTTCATTTTTGAATAATTCTGAGGGAAAAGATTATCCCCTCAAATCAATGCAATAGAGAAAACTAGGAAGACAAAGTGTGTAGAGATGTAAAGTCTTTATTTGTATTAACTTTTGAAGGATATCACCATGCAATTTAATTAAAGAAATCTTTGATCCGAAAAGTCTGCTAGATAAACAAGTTGAGTGCGTTAAAATGGCATAGAAAGTTTGAATAAAATGATACGGGAATAAATGCTTTAGTTGTGGTACGACAGTTTTCACAATAATTTGTTTTTGCAGAGTTTGATCAATGTAAATGATTGGTGTTGTCCGAGCGGCTTCCAGGCAGTATAACGTGGCTGGAAAACTAGCATTGGTGTTGTGCTTTGTAAGGTTTAGGGGCATGAGTGTTTTATAAAAATGACTTTGTTGTGACGTAGTGTTATGACTTGACTGGCAAGTGCGTGGTTGTTTAGCTGTCGGGCAGCCTGATGGTGGCTGGAGGGTTGCACTGCTTGATCGGGCTGACGGGCTTGGTGGGCTTCCTGCTCAGGTTCATCGGTCCGGTCACCATCGTGCCCGCCGTCACTCTGGTGGGGCTTTACATCTACAAGATCACCGTCAGGTTCTCCGAGACGTACTGGCCCGTCGCCATTCTGTGAGTTATAGACAATACCACATGTTTACACGAGGTTTCGTCTTCTTTCAAAGCATTGAATGTGAATGTACGCCGGTTTTGCTATGTTAAAATTAGTGTGAACGTGTTATCACACAGGGCCGGATCCAGGGGGAGGGTTTCCTGTTGCCCGGAACCTCCCCCCCCCCCCCTCATCACCTGGGGACAGGCTGGCCTGACCATGTACCTCCTCCAAGGGTAAAAAACAAATATATATATATATATATATATATATATATATATATATATATATATATATATATATATATACAAATGTACTCTCGCCATCAGTACCACCTGACCACTGATGAGACACAATAGTGTCGAAACACGTGTCTGGTCTAGGTACAAATACAATGGTCCTCCTCAGGACTAGATTACCTTGCGATACGTCCCCCACAAAGGGACTTTGCTCTGTAAATCTCGGTCCCCCTTAAGGAGGGTCTGATGCTCCCAATAGGCTGTCTGTGAAGGGATACTTATTTCTCTCTCTTTCTCTGCTAAGAGATTTTAACAAATCTCGGAAGAAAGTCTCTGCTGACTTTCAATTGTTTCTTTCACAATTTCTGATGTTTTATAATGTGGTCACAGTGAAAGTTACATCGCCTTTAAAGAGATCCAATTGAACAAGTCTTGCAGAAAACTTCTTCTTTACCAAGTCCTGTGTTGAACAGCAGTGAAAAGTTGACTGCTTTTCCTGTTTAACCTTTTCAAAATTAGATCTAACTTGTTCGCGTATCCATTTTTGGATCTGCAGGCTGGTACAGAGTGTTTTTTGTTTTGTTTTGTTTTTCTTTTTTTTTTCTTCAAAATTTTAATCAATCAATAAACACGTGATAACAAACATGGTAACTGTATGTTTTCTGTTTGTACACATAATTTCTCATTTACATGCTTTATCTTAAATCAGAGACAATCAACAATTTGTTTCTAATTAATAAAACGTCAGACTAACGAAATCTCAAAACAACATGATTTCCAAAAATAATTTCCAGTGTTGATCGTGAATCGGTTTTTTTAAAAATGCTTACGCACATCTTTGCGATTAAAATAATATGATTAATCTTCTTCATATTTTTGCTGTTACTTTTAATACCAAAAAGCACATCTGTAACATTCAACCTAATTCTTTCGCCAATGTTTACTAATATGTACATTTCAATATATTTCCAAAACCTGAGCACGGTTGGGCATTCAAAGAAAAAATGCTCCAATACATCAAGTTTATCCTCACAATATGTACAGTTTTTATCAGCCTTCGCTTTCATTTTATACAATAAAATATTAGTTGGATAAATGTTTTGCAATATTTTCCAATGCAGTACACGTAATCGAACTTCACTAGTGACAGTGGCTGCTAAGTTCCAATTCTTTTCGTCAATTTCAAATCCTAACTTTCTTCTCCAAAATCCTTCTGAAGAGGGTGGGCTGTATTTTTTTCCTACGAGAATCTTTCGAATTTCTTTTTCTGATCTCACTTTTTTTCCACAAAAGGTCGGAATGTCACAGACTGAACAATTTACATCGTCTATAGCTACATTTCTTAAAAGGAGATGTACAGCTGTACGAACAACATTGTACTCAAGCAATCTATTTGCAGTGTAGCCAGTTCTTTCACACACTTCTTCATAGGTAGCAAAACGTCCATTCTCACACACATCGCTCACATACATTATACCACTTTTAATCCAATCCGCAAAAAAGAGTGGGTTACCTTGACAAATTATATTTTTGTTGTTCCACAACAAACCCGATACAGAATTACCATTATCGACTTGATTATTATCAAGCCATGTCTTCAACACAGCGGACCAAAATTCCGATTTAATACTGTCCAATCCTTTAAATGGTTTGCTATTAATGTTCGCAAAAAAACATTCAAAGCGACTCCCAAAACGGAAAAACAGTGCTTTTGGGAGCCATGACCATTTCTGGTCTTCATTAGACAGAGTTAGGTTTCACAACCCAGCTTAACAAAAAGGAACACTGCAGAATAAACGTTTTAAATACACAGACTTTACCAATAATGCTCAAATTCCTTTTCTCCCACACGCAAATCAATCATATTCAATCCACCTTGCTTAAATTCGTTACATAAAACAGTTCTTTTCACCTTTTCAAATGCCTTCCTGTTGCAGTCTTTTTTGCGCCACACGAAGCGAAACATTAACCTATTAATTTCAGTTAGAATGTCGTCTGGTACAATCAGCGCCTGCATTATATAGACAAAATGTGGCAGAATAAACGTTTTAAATACACAGACTTTACCAATAATGCTCAAATTCCTTTTCTCCCACACGCAGATGAGTCTTTTCGCAACATTCACTCTCTCATCCCAATTCTCTCTCACTTTTGACGCACGCATGTAATTACAAAAATATACACCCAGAATTTTCATTTTGTCTGTACATGCAAAACCGCAACACTCATTCCTACAGTTCTTCCGTGACCCAAACCACATTAGCTTGGATTTTTGGTGATTTATGTTCAAACGTGATATTTCCGAAAATTTATCAATCAAAGCCAGGGCTTGGAACATGTCATGTTCATCTTGCAAAAACAATGTAACATCATCAGCGTACAACAATACTTTCAAAACTTTATCCATATCTCCGTTGTTCCATAATGACATACCCTTTATATTTTTGGCCTCTCGAATTTTGATTACTAACAATTCAACTGCTAATACGAAGGCTAGTGCGGAAAAAGGACAACCTTGCCTTATTCCGGAATCAATATTAAAAAATTCAGATAACCAACCACAATAATTTACACAACTTCTTGCGTTTTTCATCAAAACATCAACCCATTTCACAAAATCAGTTCCAAATCCAAATTTTTCAAACATCTTCAACATAAACTCTTTGGAAATGCAATCAAATGCATGAAAAAAGTCAATTGACACCATCAATCCAGGCTTATTATGTAAATCTGCATGTTCTAAAACATCATCAACTAATCGCAATAAGGTTGAGACACGTCTACCTTTTATATACCCAACTTGATCCTCATTCAAATGTGTCAAGCGCAAAGAGCATAATTGTAAAGTTATGATGTTGCGCTATATAAATGCTCATTTATTATTATTATTATTATTATTATTATTCACAACACTCCCTACAACACCAGAGAGCCGAAGAGCTACACATTTCGCTAATAACTTATAATCTGTATTGGTCAGTGAAATAGGTCTCCAATTCTTTAAATCATTTCTTGATAAATCTTTCCCTTTATGAATCAGTGTAATTGCCGCTTTACACTGTGAATTAGATAGAGTTCCATTCTTAAAAGCAGAGTTAAAAGAAGCAAGTATATACCTTTTTAGGCTCCTCCAAAAAAACTTATAAAACTCAACTGTTAATCCATCAATTCCAGGCGCAGAACCATTATTCATACGCTTTAGAGCTGACAAAACTCCTTCTACCACTTCCCCTTCACAGCTGTCTTTCTGCTGATCATTTATTTTTAAAACCTTTGTTCCATCCAAAAAAGTGTCAATTTTCAAGCTCATGTTTCCCTCATCAATTTTTCGTTTATACAAATCAGCAAAATACGTTTTTTGGACGAGAATAATATCCTCTTGCGTTGTAACAATTCGTCCATTATCATCTGTTACACTTTCCATTATTTTTGCATTTGCTCTCGCCTTTTCTAACCCAAGAAAAAAAGGTGTGTTCCTTTCACCCTGCTCGATCCATTGAACTCTTGCACGCACCTGTGCTGCACGAGATTTACGCTGCTCTAACAGTTCTAACTGCAGCTTGACCTTCTGCCGTTTAGTGTAGAATTGATATTTATTAAGAAAGAATTTAGAAATTTAGACAAGTTTTAACCAAGACATTAGGTTAAAACAAGGGAAATTTGAAAAAGCCTAAAGCCTAAAGCCTGTACCAGCCTGCAGACCCAGAAATGGATACGCGAACAAGTTAGATCTAATTTTGAAAAGGTTAAACAGGAAAAGGGGTAAACTTTTCACTGCTGTTCAACACAGGACTTGGTAAAGAAGAAGTTTTCTGCAAGACTTGTTCAATTGGATCGCTTTAAAGGCGATGCAACTTTCACGGTGACCACATTATAAAACATCAGAAATTGTGAAAGAAACAATTGAAAGTCAGCAGAGACTTTCTTCCGAGATTTGTTAAAATCTCGTAGCAGAGAAAGAGAGAGAAAAAAGTATCCCTTCACAGACAACCTATTGGGAGGATCAGACCCTCCTCAAGGGGGACCGAGATTTACAATGCAAAGTCCCTTTGTGGGACTTTTTTTTTTATATATACTGTCCTTCCCCCAGCCCTCACCACACTCTGACTCAGGTGTTGCTAAATGTGGCAAGAAATGCATCATGTGCGAAGAACACTTGAAGGAGACCGCCAGTACAGGAGAGACTTCGGGGTCAGACACCGCATGTCTTGCACCTCGTCCAACATTATCTACATGCTGTACTGCCACAAGTGTGACCATGCACAGTATATCGGGGAGACGAAAAACAGTCTCAAAACCCGCTTCTACTTGCATAGGTCACACATCCAAAAAAATGTCGGTACACATGTGACAATGCACTTCAGTTTACCTGGACACTCACTGCAAGAAATGCGGTGTTTACCCATCGAACAGGCGTACACCAACAACCCTACACACAGGCACGAGAGGGAACAGTTTTGGATCAGAAAGCTACAAACAGTCTTTCCAAGTGGACTAAACACTGTCACCAAATAAATGTCAGATGTCTGGATAACACCTTATAGTTGATGTAACAATCCTGCGATCACGTCCGGGACGTGTTTAACTTTTGAAAGTAAATTTGGCTACACTTGTGTAAAAGATATGTACTTTTCACGAACCGCCTGTTTTACAGTGATAAACCTTTATATACATTGTTTTCAACCATGGGGACAAACCCTATCAACTGAGAAAGGAAACTAACTTGCGTCGATCCAGGACTACCACATCGGATGTTGAAAACAGAAAAACAATTAATTGCTAACATGTCAACGCACATAAGCGCACATGTAAATCTCCATGTGCTCGTTTATACAAATATATGTATGTGTGTGCGAGTGCGTGTATGTGTGTGTGCGTTTGGGGGGGGGTGTGGGGGTGGATGTGCCTGTGTCAGTGTGTGTGTGTGTGGCTACATGTGGATTCATGCAGGGGTGTGTGCTAGCACGTGCGAACACACACACACATTTATTGAAAATAGCCATGAAATAGTCATGCAACAAACGTGCATGTGCATGCTATCTTTCACCTTTACTTATATTATTCGTTTTGAAGTACTCAATATCTCCCACCCACCTTGTTATGATCCAAGTGTTATCATCCAAGTGTTATTTAACACTGCATCATCTTCAACAATTCACTTGTTTATAATGGAAGGGCGCTGGTTCTGTCTGTGCGACGCTTAGTTTTCGAGATAGGTGTGACTGACGAAGTACAGGACGTCACATTCCAAATAAGCACGACTATGTTGTAGGTGGAAGCCGCTGAGATTGCATTTCTTCGGGAGGTTTCCGCAAAAATAAATATTACACGATTTGCGCGAAACAGTTGAGAAGCAGACGATCTCTGAGATCTCTGTTCGTCTCGTGATAACGTTATTTTGTATGATAACGATTCACTTGCAAACTAAAGTATACAATTTGGTGTGTCAGTGGTAAATGTAAATAGAAATGTGTAATACAGACAAAGCAAACAAATAAACGTGTTTTTCTCGTGAAAATGTTGCGTTGTGCGGGTGTTTGGGTGGCCACGTGATGTACACAAAGCAAAGTGCGGGACGGACTCTGCTCTGTGCTGTAACACTGGCAAGTTCAAAACACGAGAAAAACGATTTCGTTATGCGGGCAGCCACGGGGGATGTATGTTGGGGAAGGGCTCCTAATATGGACCGGCTCCTAATATGGACCACCTCCTGTTCTGACAAACTAACGGCGCTAGAGCGCTCGAAAAAGTTTTTGATGGCCGCATTCGGAGAGGTGACATGTCTCGTTTGTTACCGTTCTCACGAGATCAGTTACATTTTCTCTCTCTCTCTCTCTCTCTCTCTCTCTCTCTCTCTCTCTCTCTCTCTCTGTATGTATGTCTTTGTCTGTGTCTCCCGCTTCTGTCTTTCTATGTCTGTCTATGTGTGTGTGTGTGTGTGTCTCTCTCTCTCTCTCTCTCTCTCTCTCTCTCTCTCTCTCTCTCTCTCTCTCTCTCTCTCTCTCTCTCTCTCTCTCTCTCATTTATTAGATATTTGTATTAGAAGTAAGGACCGGTTGTAAGAAAAGGCGTCGCCTTAAACCTCTATCCTTGAAAAATAAAGTTCCATCATCATCATCATCATCTCTCTCTCTCATCCGACTCCTGGCACATAGGTTAAAGCAGAGGTTAACTTGTGTTAACTTGAGTGCACGTGTACCCAGCGGAAGGGGGGTGATTCGGGTCAGAAGTGGGGTAAGCACTTTGGTCTTCAGTCTTTGGGTTATAGCTTTCAGTGGAGAAGATGCCAACATGAAATTGCACCATGCTCCACTATTTATTGTCCTTGTCTATCGGACACAAAGAAGGGAAGCTACAATCGCCCCAGGCCATATATACTCTTAGTTTCCTGAGCCTGGACCATTGAGACGGTTACCTCATAGATCTGTTCATTCTTCAGTTTGTCGGTGTCAAAAGTTATACCCCCATTCCACACAACCGTTCTAGGTCCCGTTCCCGTACCAACCAAGGACTGCTGCCACAACAATGGCCGTTTTTTGGCATCTTTCAGCAGCGTCTGACCATAGTGGCAGCCGTCCTTGGTCGGTAAGGGAACGGGACCTCGAACGGATGTGTGGAATGCGGGTATGACAACTCAGTGTGTGAGAGCGCTACCGTTGCGTTACCGTTGTTTTAAGTTCCTTTCACGATCCAAGCGTTCCGTTACCGATGGGTTGAGGTTCCATTACCGTTCATTCTGATCGGGAGGGGAACGGCTAAAAATGTGAACATGCAGCCCAAACTCAAATGCAGCCCAGTCCCTACCGACCCTACCGTTCAAATCAGTTCCGTTAACGATCAGTTACGTTCATTGCGGTTCTCTCCCGATCCCTCCCGTGCCCGCACTGTTCCTTGGTCGGTACGGGAACGGGACCTAGAACGGTTGTGTGGAAAGGGGGTATAAGACTCGACCACTTGGCTTATGGTGGAGACAGCTGGAAGATCTCTGGAAATAATTGAAGAGGAGTAGTCTTCCTTTTAGAAAATGTGTACTCTGCCTTGCAGATTAGAAATTTGTGATGTCGGGGCTGGGTAAGGGGGTGGGGGGTGGGTAAGCGAGGGGTAAGAGAGACGAAAGAGAAAACTGGACAGGGAAAAGTCACTGCACCTGAAGTATTCAATAAAGCCACACAAACAAAAAGAAATTACCACATATGCAGGTTTTCAATTCAATTTTTGCAAAGTATCTGCACAAGCATGTGTGCTTCTGTGAGTATGTTCGTGGCTGCTTTCATATGGGGTGCCTGTATCCTCAGGAATTTCTTTTATCTCTCTTTTTCTGACACTGTTGATTTAACGTCATTTTTACAGGACAGTTTTTTTCCTTTCAGTTATAAGTTGTAGTAGTTTGACCTTATTGTTTTAGGACAAGTAGAGCTCGTTCACCAGTAGCAAAGGCTCACTCAGTCCGTCAGAGTGCCTGAGAGTGTGTGATGGGGGGGGGGGGGGGGGGGGCTCTCCCGTGACCGGCCACCTGCAATGTACGGACAGGTTTGCACTGGCGGCCACCTGCAATGTACGGACAGGTTTGCACTGGCCCAAGGGTGTCCGTTCATGAGAGGGACTGCTGTAACAGCAAAACTAGTGTGATACATATCAATTTCTCCACTTGACTATATTCACAACAGGGACCTATCACTCTTCTTTGCATGTTTTTATGCCTACGGATTTTCAAATACTCTGCAACACATGTAACCCAATTCAACATGTGCCCGTACAATACCGCTTCTTTTATGAAAACATTGCTTCGGCCATGTTGATTTTAATCAACCAATTTTCTTGTATTCGCTGTATTCACCCTCTCTGGATAACTTGCACATGTCAAAACAGTTGCAGAAACACAAATCTCAAAACCGTTAGGCTTTTTCTCTTTTTGAGTCACTTGAGAAAAAGTGACTATGTAATCGGTCAGTGTTAGTCTGTCCGGCCGGCCGTCCGGCCGGCCGTCCGTAGACACCACCTTAACGTTGGACTTTTCTCGGAAACTATCAAAGCGATCGGGCTCATATTTTGTTTAGTCGTGACCTCCAATGACCTCTACACTTTAACGATGGTTTCGTTGACCTTTGACCTTTTTCAAGGTCACAGGTCAGCGTCAAAGGAAAAATTAGACATTTTATATCTTTGACAAAGTTCATCGGATGTGATTGAAACTTTGTAGGATTATTCTTTACATCAAAGTATTTACATCTGTAGCCTTTTACGAACGTTATCAGAAAAACAAGGGAGATAACTAGCCTTTTCTGTTCGGCAACACACAACTTAACGTTGGGCTTTTCTCGGAAACTATAAAAGTGACCGGGCTCAAATTTTATGTGAACGTGACTCATTGTGTTGTGAATAACAATTTCTTCCTGTCCATCTGATGCCTCATATAATATTCAGAACTGCGAAAGTGACTCGATCGAGCGTTTGCTCTTCTTGTTTCACTTTTGGCAGCGTTCACTCTAAATTTGCCGCCTAAAACGGACTCGTTTCTGTCCACAGCCAAAGCTTTTATCACACAAAAATTGCTATATATGATAGCTAAGACCGCATTTGTTACATTTTAGCAGTGTTGACCCCGTGTTTCTACTGCAAACAAAAAATAATAGCAAAACCTCAAAGTATGTGCGAGTCCCCTAATATGGACCACCTTCAACAAATCGAAGAAAATAAAAGCTAAAGGTTATATTCATTATTTCATTAAGAAGCTTGCTAAAAATAACCTATAACCAGCCATCGAGATTTAAAAAAAATATAACAAAAAGTCTTCTTTTCGTAGAAGTTAATAATTTCACTTATTTTCACTCTGTTTTTGATAAGCTTCTTTAGTTTCATGGTGTGCTTCAAATAATGCTCTCATCAACCCGAAACAGATAAATATATTATATATTTTAATTAGTCTGACTTGTACACTAAGTTGTATCATGTTATTTTGAAGTATAGGGGGCTTTTTACGTGTGATTCGTGAAGGTCGCTTAACTGGTCCATATTAGGCGCCCAGGCTCCTAATATGGACCATTTGTGATTTTTCCCCCAATTCCTATTTCCCCTAGTGAAAACTGGAATTCCCATCTCCACTGAAACTGAATTCCCGTTTGCACTAGGGCAAACTGGAATTCCAATCTTCACTAACAAATATCCAGTGGAGATGAGAATTCTAGTTTGCCCTAGTGCAAACTGGAATTCCAATCTCCACTAGTGCGATTCGAAATCTCACTGGATTCTCATTTCCACTGTGACATATATATATATATATATATACTAGAGGAATACCCGGCTTCGCCGGGTGAATCGCGAGACAAAGACAGACAGCGTGGCGGTTCGCCGTCTTGGAGCACGTGTTGAACATTTTCATCCACCAGTTTGTGCCGACTGAAAGGAAGGCAAGAACATACAGAGAGACAAAAGCCGCCAGACCCCATCACAAACAGAACTCTACAATCCACAGGTGTTGCCTGGCGAGCTAGCTATAAATAGCTGACAACTTCTAAGGCGAACAACTCTGCAGAGTCTGCTGTGAAGGGCGACGGTAGTCTCCCTGTCACACTCGACCCCCTTTGAATGAACTTTGTCCCCAAAGTTCCGAACCATGGACCCGCCAAGCTTAGGTCCCTCCCAGGTTGGTGGAATGGGAACAGCACGAAAATGATTTAGTGGCCATAATGCCATTCCTGAACATATCATGTCGAGTCCCATCCCTGTCGACGACGCCAAATGTAATCGAATGCCGAAACACCACAATCACCTTTGAAGGCGAAGTCCTCTCAAACGGGATTGAGAATTTTAGAGCTTATTTCTAAGCCCTATATTAACTGTTATGGCTTCTCAAAGGCCAGAACATACAGAGAGACAAAAGCCGCCAGACCCCATCACAAACAGAACTCTACAATCCACAGGTGTTGCCTCCACACACACACACACACACACACACACACACACACACACACACACACACACACACACACACACACACACACACACAGAAGCCGTATATATATATCTATATCTATATATATACGACTTGTGTCTGTCTGTGTGTCTGTCTGTCTGTGTGTCTATCTGTCTGTCTGTCTGTGTGTGTGTGTGTTCGCGATGCACGGCCAAAGTTCTCGATGGATCTGCTTCAAATTTGGTGGGCATATTCAGGTAGACCCCGGACACAACCTGGTCGATGAGAATTTTCAACACGTGCTCTCAGCGCGCAGCGCTGAACCGATTTTGGTTTTTCTATAGATCCACTACATCCATTCCCAGTAACTCTTCCTTATCTTCTCCAGTGTTTTGCGTTTATCTCCCTTCCTTCGTGTGGCGTCAATCCATATTCCCGTTACTATTTTTAGAAGGTAACTGCACTGTCCAGAACGCGGCTTTCCTTGCATGTACCCGCAAGTTGTCCTCACTGTAAAAGTGCAAAGGTCGAATCTATTTATCGAAAAATCCACTGTCATCAATCTCTATATATTTATATATATAGATAGATATATACGGCTTCTGTGTCTGTGTGTGTGTGTGTGTGTGTGTGTGTGTGTGTGTGTGTGTGTGTGTGTGGAGGCAACACCTGTGGATTGTAGAGTTCTGTTTGTGATGGGGTCTGGCGGCTTTTGTCTCTCTGTATGTTCTGGCCTTTGAGAAGCCATAACAGTTAATATAGGGCTTAGAAATAAGCTCTAAAATTCTCAATCCCGTTTGAGAGGACTTCGCCTTCAAAGGTGTTTGTGGTGTTTCGGCACTCGATTACATTTGGCGTTGTCCATGGTTCGGAACTTTGGGGACAAAGTTCATTCAAAGGGGGTCGAGTGTGACAGGGAGACTACCGTCGCCCTTCACAGCAGACTCTGCAGAGTTGTTCGCCTTAGAAGTTGTCAGCTATTTATAGCTAGCTCGCCAGGCAACACCTGTGGATTGTAGAGTTCTGTTTGTGATGGGGTCTGGCGGCTTTTGTCTCTCTGTATGTTCTTGCCTTCCTTTCAGTCGGCACAAATTGGTGGATGAAAATGTTCAACACGTGCTCTAAGACGGCGAACCGCCACGCTGTCTGTCTCTGTCTCGCGATTCACCCGGCGAAGCCGGGTATTCCTCTAGTATAAATATATAGAGATAGATGACAGTGGATTTTTCGAAAAATAGATTCGACCTTTGCACTTTTACAGTGAGGACAACTTACGGGTACATGCAAGGAAAGCCGCGTTCTGGACAGTGCAGTTACCTTCTAAAAATAGTAACGGGAATATGGATTGACGCCACACGAAGGAAGGGAGATAAACGCAAAACACTGGAGAAGATAAGGAAGAGTTACTGGGAATGGATGTAGTGGATCTACAGAAAAACCAAAATCGGTTCAGCGCTGCGCGCTGAGAGCACGTGTTGAAAATTCTCATCGACCAGGTTGTGTCCGGGGTCTACCTGAATATGCCCACCAAATTTGAAGCAGATCCATCGAGAACTTTGGCCGTGCATCGCGAACACACACACACACACACACAGACACACAGACACACAGACAGACAGACACACAGACAGACACAAGTCGTATATATATATAGATATATGAAAAAACCCTCATGACAAATACTCCCAGAATGCGCCAGATTGCACATAATAATTATTTTAATCTAGATTTCAAACATTTTCCAGGGGAGCATACCCCCGGACCCCCCTACGAGGTTCGGGTGATTCGCACCCTCAATTAATGACGGTACCCCTACCGCAATTGGGACCCCCCCCCCCTCACCCTACTTAGGTCCGGCCCTGTCACACGTGGCAAACTGTTTGGATCGACCAAATCTATCACATGGACTATGTGAGTCACCCAAATTAGGGTATCCTCAAATTAAACCCGGAAAACCTCCCACAAATGTCAGATTCTAAATTGAAAATAATAACAGACTGTGTGAACTTCAAAAAAGTATTCACAAAAGAAGCTGTCAATATCATATCATATGAATTTAGTTTTGTTTGGCTATTATGTTACGCCGTGCTGACTGAGGTAAAGTGTGAACCATATCGGCGGTCAAAAAACCGGATACATGTTTTTCTTAATTGAGGGTACAATAATTGGTGCTTTGTTGATTTATTGATTTATGTTGGTTTTTCTTTTGTGTGTGTGTGGTCCGAGCAAAGAATGGACTTCTTGGTTTCTGCTGTTTTCTTTATTTTTCATGTCCATTCGCTTGCTGTGTTTGCTTTCAGTGTGGCTGTTTGTGGAATTGTCCTATCCCTGTACCTGAGCAAACGGTCAAGCCCCATACCAGCATGGAACAGGGAGAGGGGGTTTCATATCAAGTGGTACCCTATACACCAAGTCTTTGCAGTGAGTATTTTGGTGTAGCGTAATATTCAAAAACAGCTAGCAAAAAAAGTATCATTACATAACTGAGGTTAAATTCTGAGCATCGGAAAGACATTTGTTGGTGTAGAACAGAACAGGGACACTTTTTATCTTTCAGAAATCACACACAAATCTCAATTTCAACCAATTCAACACCGCGGTTGGCTCCCACCGGGTTGGTAACTTTTTCGTGCGCAGGATTCGGGTTTGTACGATCAGGACTCGCGGGTCTGTGCGATACGGACACAGGATCTCAATGAAGGTGCACGTGCTTGTATCTCTAAAGCCAGCTAATGTGAACCGATCTGCTACATCGCGGGTCTCTTCGATTAGAATTGAAGGTGCTTGTATCTCTAAAGCCAGCTAATGTGAACCGATCTGCTACATCGCGGGTCTCTTCGATTAGAACAAGGTGCTTGTATCTCTAAAACCAGCTGATGTGGACCGACCTGCTACATCGCGAGTCTCTTCGATTATAACTGAAGGTGCTTGTGTCTCTAAAGTCAGCTGATGGGAACCGACCTGCTACATCGCGAGTCTCTTCGATTAGAACTGAATGTGCTTGTATCTCTAAAACCAGCTAATGTGAACCGATCTGCTACATCGCGGGTCTCTCGGCGATTAGAACTGAAGGTGCTCGTATCTCTAAAGTCAGCTTATGTGAACCGACTTGCTACATCGCGGGTCTCTTCGATTAGAACTGAATGTGCTTGTATCTCTAAAGCCAGCTGATGCGAACCGACCCACTACATCGGGGGTCTCTTCGATTTGGACTGAAACCTCTTGATGTTAGCCGATCTGCTACATCACGGGTCTGTAAGATTATGACCTTGGGTCGAAATGAAGTTGCTTGTATCTATAAAACCAGTTGATGTTGCAGGACACAGGCGTAAGTTATTATATTGAAATAGTAAGAGCCGTTTGATGAAATTCCTTCAAGTTATTAACAACATATACATTTTAATAATAACTTACTCGTCCATGATAGTTGTTTTTTTATCGGAATGTTGGCCTTGGAAAATTCATAAATTTGTTTAAAGAAAAATTAAGATGCACACGCTTATTTGGATCCTAATCGACTCACATGTTTTCATCGCTTTCGGAAGAACACGAATCTAATGTGAGAAATGGCTAGAACTACCGGTACACGCAGTACATAAAAAGAATGCGTGTAATGATTGTTGAGTTGCTTGCTACAGATACTCATCTCTATCATCATCGGCTGGTCAGTGAGCGCCGTGCTGACCAAGCTGGACGTGCTGTCAGCTGACCGGGACAGCGTCCAGTTCTACGCCCGCACCGACACACAGCTGCATGTCATACACAGCACGCCCTGGTTCTCTACTATCTACCCGGGTTGGTCTAGTTATGCACGCCTTTCTTCCTTTTTCTGCCATACTAGACGTAACGGGCCATAAGTGGTATTGGTATGGCCTATGGGCCACAACATGTGCGTGTGCAAATGATGCTGATGTTTGCTTTTTTTTTGCAACAACAGTGATGAAATTAAATTCAGTTATAAACATAAGCCGAAAAGTTAAGCAACCTTTTATAAAGCCATTCCATAATCTTCTTTGGTAAATTACAGAGCTTGGGCATTTTACTATTAAGTATGCATTCAAAGCGCGTCCATTCAACTTCCGGTGACTAGATGTTCACGGACATCACGTGTCATGACAAGGTGTCATGACAAGGTGTCATTTTCAGTGGGGTTAGCTCAAAGAGATTGGACACGGATTGAACCAAAAAACAGATTTCGCTAAAGATGCTCCAGGAAATTGAGAAACAGATCTAATTTTAGCCTACGAAAGCGTCATGTAATTACGTTATTTTCAGTCATATCGGAAAGAGAGTTACAATAATTTAAATAAAAACACATTATTACAACAAACGTAAACCAGGGATTTAATGCCAATTGGTCCTGTGATTGTAACTGATGGATTACCCAACCCTCGTTTTTATCACTGTCTGTCTGTCTGTCTGTCTGTCTCTCTCTCTCTCTCTCTCTCTCTCTCTCTCTCTCTCTCTCTCTCTAAATAAAGAATTGTCATTGTCATTGTCATTGTCTCCGCTTCCGGTGGTCGCCGTGGCATGACACGAACAAATTTGCTGTGGAGAAAAGTTAAAAAATTTCAGCAACATCAGCCACTAAGATGTCAATAATTTTAGGTCTATTCTGACCACCATTGTCGCAGACCACGCTCTTATCTCCTGGAAGATGACAGGCGAAGGCGACAAACCTTTCGTCGTGCTTTCAGAACAACAAGATGGCCAGTCGAAATTAGGGGCTCCGCTCACCTACGCCACTTCAGCAGGACGGCACGACGCGTTAGGGATTATGACGAGTACTTGGCCTGGGTTCTTTTCCACGCAACGTGTAGCGGGATGGGAAAAAAATAAATTCGGCGGCGCGGCAGTGCCTGTTAACCCGTGAATTGTAAAAATGTAAAAACTTTTTACAAATTACGTCGAACCTAATCGCATTCCACAAAGTAATACATGCCTTTTATTATTATTAATATTTGTTGTTTAGAGCCTCTATGCTGGGTGGTGGGGGGTGGTTTGGGCCGGATAGGTAAAATATTACGATTTGTAGCATAACAAAGAAAGAGAAAAAAAGCTATAATAGATCTCTTGACTTTGGGGTAGCGCGACTCTGTTGCTGCTAGCTTTCCACTGCCGGGAGGAAGCGATCCGAATTTTCAAGCGATGGAAAAATAAAGTAATGAAAAAAGATATTGTAAAAAAATAATAGATCCCTTGACTTTGGGGTAACGCGACTCTGTTGCTGCTAGCTTTCCACTGGGCGGAAGCGACCCGAATTTCCCAGCGATGGTACAATAAAGTAATGAAAAAAATTATGAAAAGAAATCTAATAGATCCCTTGACTTTGGGGTAGCGCGACTCTGTTGCTGCTAGCTTTCCACTGGGAGGAAGCGACCCGAATTTCCCAGCGATGGAACAATAAAGTAATGGAAAAAAAATGAAAAAAATCTAACAGATCCCTTGACTTTGGGGTAGCGCGACTCGGTTGCTGCTAGCTTTGCACTGGGAGGAAGCGACCCGAATTTCCCAGCGATGGGACAATAGAATAATGAAAAAAAAGGAAAAAAATCTAATAGATCCCTTGACTTTGGGGTAGCGCGACTCTGTTGCTGCTAACTTTCCACTGGGAGGAAGCGACCCGATTTTCCCAGCGATGGGACAATAAAGTAATGAAGAAAAAAAAATTCTAATTGATCCCTTGACTTTGGAGATGACAAGAACATATCGGGCGCATTCACGTGATTTGTAAAACATTTGTACAAATCACGGGTTAACAGGGCCGCTTGAGAATAGGCTGGATCCTATTGTTGACGCAGGCAGTGTGATTGCAGCGTGCGACCAAACAATCAGAGCAATGTATTTCAAGGGGCACAATCTGCTCTTTTGTCAAAGAGGAACGCGTGTGTCTTCATGTCAAATTTTGTCGACGCTTGTAGACGGCCATTTGTAAATAAATGCTTCCCAGGTGTTGTGCGTGTGTTCATGTCATGCATAGTCAGGTCATCGTTACGTTTTAAACAGTCATTTTGATACAAATAACAGATACTGGTCATCAAAGATTTCAATCGCTGCAATACTTGAGTTGCCTCTTTGGTGTAATAGATACGACGTTGAACTGCGAATCCGGCGGTCACGGGTTCGATCCACACATGGGTTAAGCTTTGTTTTCCCCCGTTTTCTTTTTTAAATAATTTAGAACATGTATTCATGTAGAACAATACAATTTTGACGCATGCTATGGATATGATTCAAAATTAATGTGACATATTTATTCTTTATTTGTTTTTAATTTCTCTGCACCTACCTAATACATTTTAAACAAACACTACAAGGACAATAATTCAAATTGTCTCTGAGAGTAGAAAGGTTACTGTTTCCGAAAATTGCAATAACTTTTTAAACGAAAAAAATACGAATTATGTCAGAATGCTTGGTAGTAATGCTCAATTTAACTTCATTCAAAAACAAAACAAATTTTGTTTGTATCGCACACTTTAAGGGAGAGAACTTGCAAATTTGAATGTCAACTCTGAGTAAGCTACCCTGTTTTCCTCGCTACAAATTTAATGATACGCGCGGTATTGACGCTGTGTGTGCGAACTCAGAGACGAGTTGCCCAGAGCGGTTCGCCACGGGTCACCCGCAGTGCGAATGACTCGACAGAAAGCCGTTTCTTAGGGCAGTGCAGGAAAGCGCTCGCGAAGCACTCGGCGAGCGGCTTTGGTATATGCTCGCCCACCGCGCGCTGCGTAATCCAAGATGGCGGCGTTGTTTACACTGCGATGCCGTGTAGCGTGTTGCGATCTTCTCGGCGTGGTTTTCGACGTAACCCGAGGGATCCACCGCTTTTCAAGGTTCAGGGACTACTCCAGCTAAATTTCCCATCATAACCACGTTCTCTCTGACGATTTCACTGACCGAATCGTCTACTAGTTTAAGAAGTACAACTTTTTTCATATCTCGCAGCAATCGTGCTTTCTTCGTCGCCTTCGTGAAGTGATTTGCCTCGTTGTGAGCCCGTTGCATAGACCAATCCAGAGCGACTTTTCCCTGAGCGGGCTATTGTGATTCTGAGCAACGCATGGCTGGTACACATAGCACGCATGCATCATGACCTCAATAATCTGCAGCGCGGTGCAGTTCTGCCATGCCGGCATGCGTTGCTCAGAATCACAGTGGCCCGCTCAGAGCAAAGTCGCTCTTGATTGGTCTATGCAACGGGATCATAACGAGGCAAATCGCTTCAAGATGGCGACGAAGAAGGCACGAATGCTGCGAGATATGAAAAAAGTTGCACTTCTTAAACTAGCAGACGATTCGGTCAGTGAAATCGTCAGACAGAACGTAGTTATAATGGGAAATTTAGCTGGGGTAGTCCCTGAACCTTGAAAAACGGTGGATCCCTCGGGTCACGTCGAAAACCACGCCGAGAAGACGAATTGGACCTTAAAAAGTTCAAGGGACATTCCCTGTACTGTAATGATTTGCTCAAAACTGCTCCAAAACTATGCCAAATAATTGAATAAATTGTAATCAGCGAGCGGTTTGCACTCTCCTATGTCAGGAGTCCGGACTTCCGTTCGTCATTATACCTTATTTAGTTTTCATAGATACCCAGTCGTCAAAGCAGATTAAAACCGTTGGATTGAGGAACTCAAACGTATAATCTAGCAAACGCATGCACATTCCGTGCCATACAGGGCTAAAACGCTTCGCGTAACATAAACAAACACACTGGCCGACTGGCCGTTACGGTCTGAAAAGACACAGCATTTACATTTAAAAAAATAGAACGCTCAAACACTCATTCTAAGACTTTCCTCATGTGTATTGTCATCTATTCAACACCCAAAACGAACTCTGTAGCTCTCGGCTCAATTTCAAATCTGTATCTCCAGGAATAGCGCATGAAATACAAATTCCACTCAGGGTCGAAAGGTAGGACTAACATTATCACTGGCGCAAAAAGGTGTCACAATGAGAATTACAGTCTGAGATTCCCACTCAAAACACAGCCGTTTTCAATTTGAGTAACAGAGCACTCAAACGTTTATTTTAAGGTATTCCTGGTGTGTTGTCACATAATTACAACCCCGAACGTGAACTGTATACTCTTGGGGCGATGAGAGACAGTTTTCTTGCTAGATACGTACTAATATCACTTCAAGTCATTTGAGATATAAGTTATGCAGTTATGTGACATGCCAGAAAGAGTTTTAAAAATAAAGTTATATGCTAACAGAAAAAAAAGAACATTAGCAGGAATTAAGAGAAATGAAAGCTTCAATTTTCACTTTAATTGTGTAAATATTCAACATCTGCCGCTCAAAGCGTACTGGTTTAAACGCGAATAAAAATTCCTGGAAAATGCTCTTTTAAGAGTGATGCTCAAGTTAAGCGTGTCAGCAGTGATCTTTCTACAGGCGCAGGCTGTCAGTTGTTGTCCGCGTATGAAAGAGCCTACTTCTTCAAAAGATATGCGTCACTGAATGTGTTTTCTCAATAGCATTGATTTGAGGGGGAAATTTTTTTTCTCAGAAATTTTCAAAAAATGAAAATCAAGGGAGGCAACTAACAGATGAATGATAGGAAAACATTACACATTTAGTGACGCATATCTTTAAATAAAACACAATTTAGAGGAGATAATTTTTCTGAATCGTATTTCTATGTGTTTTCTTTGTAAATATGTACAGATCTGGTAGTTGGAACTAAGCTACTCACAAAAAGTTAAGGATCACTTGCACACAAATTCATAACTTTCCAAATAAGAAAGCCAATGCGTTGGTATTTGGCAAACGTTTAATTCAATGCTTTAGTGATAACGATACAACATTTTCTTCAATTTCGAGCAATCGTTTGGTCTGTACATTTTATCAAAGTGTGTACGTATCGAAATTTGATTTCACAAAGTCGTTGAAATCACAAGACATGGCATTCAGATGCTCCCAAAAGTTCAGTAATGCGTGTAACCGCCCTGGCTGTTCTGACATTCGACGCAGCGAGTCCTCATAGAGTTGACCAGGGTGGTGAAGATCATCTGTGGAAGCGCCTGCCACTCAGCCTGCAGCATCTGGTAGAGGTGCTGGACATCCCTGGGAGGGGGGTGGTTGCTCCTCACTTTGCGATCCAACTCATCCCAGAGGTTCTCAATCGGGTTGAGATCGGGACTGCATGCTGGCCTCTCCATTCTGTTGACTCCAGACTGCTGCAGGAAGTCGTTGACCACCCTTGCCCTGTGGGGGCGAGCGTTGTCATCCTGGTAGACAGCCTGCGGTCCCATCTGCTGCAGTGTAGGCACAGCCAGCGGTCGAAGGATCTCATCCCGGTATCGGAGGCCAGTCAGGTTACCCTGTACATGAAACAAGGGTGTTCTGTGGTGAAGGCTGAAGGCCCCCCAGACCATTACAGAACCTCCACCAAAGGCCACCTTTTCTTGGACAGTGGCGTCAATGTAGCGTTTCCCTCAGTCGGTCGTCGTTGTGGTTCAGGGTGAAGCGTGATTCATCATTGAACAGGACCTGGGACCATTGCTGACGTGTCCACCTCACGTGACGTCTGCAGAAGGCGCGGCGTGCTGCCCTATGGGCTGGAGTTAAACGTGGCCGTACAGCTGGGCGACGAGAACGGAGGTTAAACCCATGAAGGCGATTCCGTGTGGTCTGCTGGCTGATGTTGGTGTTAGTAGCCACCCTCAGCTGCCTTCGAATAATGCTGGAAGAGGCTGTTCTTGTTTGCAAGGCTAGTCGTTCAATCAATGAGACGATCTTCACGTGGAGTTGTCTTCTTTGGTCGCCAAGGTCTGCGTCTTTCCTGGACCCTCCCAGTGACAATGAAACGTTGAATCAGTCTGACAATGACCGAGATGGACACGTGAAGTCGCCTGGCCACTTCTCGCTTGGGGACACCATCTTGGAACCATGCAACAGCTCGTCCCCTCTCAAACTCGTTCAATTTTCGTCGTGGAGGTATTGTCAGATAATGCCTAAATCTGGTGGTATGTCTTCTCAAAAAACCAAGCAAGTGACAGCATCTCACACATAAACAGCAGTGCTTGCACGTGCATAATGGTTTTTCCATGTGGCTTGTGCAATGTGTTCGGGCTGAACGGTCCAAAACAAGGTCCTTTTTCGCAAGTTTCCACTTTTTCTTTTGCTACCAAGCTCAGTAGTAGAGAATCCCGTGCACTTTTTCCCACTAACACAACATCGCCCACTTACAGCTGAATAAGAATTTATAACAATTTGGTTTGACTGAGAAATAAATAACAGTGGCGAACTGATTTTATTGAGCACCTGTTTTCTCATAGTGATCCTTAACTTTTTGTGAGTAGTGTATGTGCAAGTTAATGTTGTGTTCTAAGAGAGCCCAGTATGCCCTGTGGCCTATGAGAGGAATAAAGTCGGACGGCGAAAGTGCAGTCCTTCGAACACGTGCCTCAAACTGACAGGAAGCATTTACGGACCTGAAAGAGACACTGTGTTTGACACAAACTTATGAGTGCGTGCGTGAGTGCACGTGTGTGTGTGTGTGTGTGTGTGTGTGTGTGTTTTGTTCCCTATTACAGGGTGACCCCTCAAAAATGCCACCCATTTTAAATGCAAATACCTCCTATACAATTTACTTCATAATTATTTGGTGTACATTAGCCTGGGATGTGGGATGAAAATTCCACAAAGTTTCAAGTAAAGTGGGTTTTTTTTTACGCTTTATAAAGAATATTTTTCAAATTCGGAGAATGCCTCAATAGTAAGAGGTTTTGACACTGAGCGTTGGCCACACTCATCCGACTTGTATCCATGAGACTGCCTGTAATTGCTGTTTCAGCTCGTCTATTGTCTGTGGATGTTTTTATTATGCAAGATCATTCAGAAAACAAGTCGCGTAAGGCGAAATTACTACATTTAGTCAAGCTGTGGAACTCACAGAATGAAACTGAACGTAGTCCGCCGCTAGTGCAAAAGGCAGTGAAAGTGACGAGCCTGTTTGGCGCGGTTGCGGTCGCGCTGTGCTTCATAGCACGCTTTACTGTACCTCTCTTCGTTTTAACTTTCTGAGCGTGTTTTTAATCCAAACATATCATATCTATATGTTTTTGGAATCACGAACCAACAAGGAATAAGATGAAATAGTTTTTAAAACGATTTCGGAAATTTAATTTTAACCATAATTTTTATATTTTTAATTTTCAGAGCTTGTTTTTAATCCAAATATAACATATTTATATGTTTTTGGAATCAGAAAATGATGAAGAAATAGATGAACGTAAATTTGGATCGTTTTATAAAAAAAATATTTTTTTTACAATTTTCAGATTTTTAATGACCAAAGTCATTAATTGATTTTTAAGCCACCAAGCTGAAATGCAATACCGAAGTCCGGCCTTCGTCGAAGATTGCTTGGCCAAAATTTCAATCAATTTGATTGAAAAATGAGGGTGTGACAGTGCCGCCCCAACTTTTACAAAAAGTCGGATATGACGTCATCAAAAGTATTTATCGAAAAAAAGACAAAAACTTCCGGGGATATCATTCCCAGGAACTCTCATGTCAAATTTCATAAAGATCGGTCCAGTAGTTTGGTCTGAATCGCTCTACACACACACACACGCACAGACAGACAGACAGACACACACACACACACACACACACACACACACACACACACACACACACACACACACACACACACACACATACACCACGACCCTCGTCTCGATTCCCCCTCTATGTTAAAACATTTAGTCAAAACTTGACTAAATGTAAAAACACAAATGAAAATCTGGAGGGCTAAAAGCGTGTTAGTGTTAGTGTGGCTAGATCTCGTATTTTTGCGTCAATTCCCTAATTTGGATTTTTTCCCCGAAAAACTATTAAAGTCAGAACATTTAACGTACAACATTGAAACTGTAAACTGATCATTCCATATCTCAAGCCAATGAACACCAAATATGAAGTAAATTGCTGTAGTAGCTTAGGAGTTATTAGCATTTTAATGGGTGGCTTGTTTTGAGGGTCAACCTGTATTTTAAAAATATCTTCATTGAAACTGAATATGCGCAGCTTGAACACTATATTCGGAGTATTATTAATCACTCTGTCTTCAACAAACAGTTAAGTACTTACGCCAGAACTATACCTGAGTACTCTAAACACAAACACAGTTAGTTAGTTAGTTAGCTGTTGCTTTTCGGGTCCAACTACCAGATATGGTCCATAATAGGCCAAATCAGGACCCCACACAAACACAATTTAATGATTTCAGTTAATAAAAATAGATTTCACGTTAAAGTTGTTGAACTTTTTGGCCCGGTTTATACTCTTATCAGGTAGTCAACATATAGTAAAGAACCAGTATTTACTCTTTTTTTTTAACACCAACTACAGAGTCGGAGTGGCGCAGTGGTTAGAGCGCTTTGCCTCTCACGCTGGAGGTCGTGGTTCGTCCCCCACTCGGGGCGAATACAAATACCCGATTTTTCCAACTGGAAATGGGTACCTGACCTTATTTAGGGCCGGGGAAGGCAAAGGCAGCGAGGGAGAGGAGATGGGCACCGCCCTCATAAAGCTGGCCCCAGAAAAGTTGAGATCTCTAACATCTCTCTCCCCCACGACCAGACGGTTACCTTTACTTTTTTTTAAATTTTTGTCATTCATCATCATCCATATGTTCTAAATGTACAGTTGGTAAAGCAATTTGAGTGTTATTGTTTACCAAAGATAGCATTTGTTACAAGATATCAACTCATCATCTCTTTTGTTCATTTCGCACAGCACGATCTTTTAACGCGTGTGTGTGTGTGTGTGTGTGTTTGTGCGCGTGCGTGCGTGTATGTGTGTGTTCGTGCGTGCGTGCGTATGTGAGTGCCTCTGTGTGTGTGTGTGTGTGTGTGTGTGTGTGTGTGTGTGTGTGTGTGTGTGTGTGTGTGTGCCCAATCTATGTTTGATTGTCTCGGAAGGTCAGTATGGTTTCCCACGTTTTCACCCCGGCGTCTTCCTGAGTTTCTTCCTCGCCACAATTCTTTCCGTTCTCGATTCCATTGGTGACTACAGCGCATGCGCACGGATGTGCTATGTCCCGCAACCTCCGGCCTGGGCAGTGAACCGTGGCATCGCTGTTGAGGGTTTGATGAGTTTACTCAGCGGCGGTTTCGGCATTGGTCACGCCACAGTGTCCTATGGGGGAAACATCGGTGCTATTGGCTTGACTCGGGTAGGTGTTTCCTTAGACACAATTAGTCCAACTTCTTAATTTCATCAGCTTCCCTCTTAAGTTATTTTGTTATGTTGATTTACAAGCGTGGGCTTACCAGCATATTTTTTTTCTTTCAACCCACTTTGTGTGTGTATTATTTCAAATCTTTAATCTAAAAAGCGACTATCAGAAGGCGACAACCAAAATAATGCTCTGTCTCGTTAACACTGTTTAGACAAAAAATATTTTCCGATAGACACTAAAATCATTCCTTTGTTTAAATCTGGTGAGAGGAAAGACCCCTCAAATTATAGGCCGATCTCTTCGTTGTCTGTGATGTCAAAACTACTTTAAAAACATATAAACAAACACCTATTGGTGCATTTTAATCACAATACATTATTTCACCCTAACCAGTCTGGATTTAGAGCTCATCACTCGTGTCACACTGCCTTGGTCTCTCTTGTTAATCAGTGGTTGGATAAGATTAATGATAATGAATTCTGTGGTGCTGTTTTTGTAGATTTTGCCAAAGCTTTTGATGTAACTGACCATAAGTTGTGACTCAGAAAACTCGCATTATATGGACTCGGGATTGATTCAGTCAACCTTATTAGTTCTTTTCTCAGTAACAAGCAACAGACTGTGCACACAAACGCATCAGCATCAAGCTGTACGGTATGGTGCGCCCCAAGACTCAGTATTAGGCCCTCTGCTCTTCTCCATATACATAAATGATCTGCCCCTTCATATTGACAATTTCTGTGAACTTTTTTCAGATGACACTACCATACATTCTGCTAACATTAACTTAAGTCGTTTATCTGAATCAAACCAGTTGAGTGAATGGACTGAGTTCAATCACATGTCCCTTAACCCCCCCAAAACTAAAAGCATGATAATAAAAACTAAAAAAACAAGACAAAAACGCCAGAACATAACCTCAACATGTCATGATTTAATGGCTCATGGTGAAATTGTTGAAAAAGTCGATCATCAGAAAGTGTTGGGAGTGACCATTGATAACAACCTGGCTTGGTCACATCACTTTGAACAACTTTCCAAAGCACATCTACTTTGTGGGACTCAGCAAGTGAAAATGCATTAAACCCACGTGTTAGATTACAAAAACGAGTAATCAAAGTAGTCCTATTAAAGAAAACAACCCTTTCTGAGTCAGACGAAAAGAAGACTATTTCTTATATATTT
>NC_090256.1:56890337-56937837 GCF_037325665.1 Littorina saxatilis | reverse complement strand
CTTTTGAAGAAAAAATAAATAAATCTTTGATAGGCGTGGATTTACAGGTTTTTGTTGTTGGTCTCCCCACTCCTATTTGGCACATTTTTCGGATCAAAGATTTATTTTACATGTGTCGACCACGTGACCGTATCCGAAATAAGGTTACCCCCACAATCGACCCGACAAAAAACGTTATGGACAAACATTCAAAAATTCAGAATAGGCACAACTTGGCAACTTTTACATTTGAAGAGTAAGTCAAATCAATTATCTATGCAGAACTAGGGTGATGTTGCTGTACCCGACGACAAAGCTCGTCCCACATGTGCTCTATGGGGTTCAGGTCCGGGCTGTTGGCTGGCCACAGCATCCTGTTGACCCTGGCCTGCTGGATGAAGGTGTTTACAGCTGCAGAGCGATGGGGAGGTGCGTTGTCATCCTGAAGAATCGCACGAGGGCTGGAACGACCAGGAGTTGCAGGATCTCATTCTGGTAGCGGACACCGGTCAAGTTGCCCACTACATGGTACAGAGGTGTCCTTAGACGTGTGCTGATCCCTCCCCAGACCATCACAGAGCCTCCGCCAAAACGCTGTCGTTCCAGAACAGCGCCTTCTGCGAAGCGCTCTCCGCGACGACTCCACACTCGGATGCGACCATCAGCAGGTTCCAAGCAAAAGCGGGACTCATCTGTAAACAACACCTGAGCCCACTGCTGACGTTGCCACCTCACATGTTGAGTGCACCAGGCTCGGCGAGCTGCTCGGTGATTAGCAGTCAGGGTTGTTCCTCGGACTGGACGCCTTGCACGCAAGCCAAAGTTGTGTAAGCGGTTTCGGATCGTCTGACCACTAACAACAGTGTTGGTGGTAGCTTGTAGGCGTTGCCTAATGTTGTTTGCCGTAGCCATTCTTTGTTGCATGGCCTGCCTCTGAATGAAGCGATCCTCTCTTTGTGTGGTGACTCTGGGCCGACCAGAACGTTGTCGCTCCTGCACTCTTCCAGTTGCTTGGAATCTCTGTTTTAGTCTGATGATGACAGAGGGAGCCACTGCAAGCAACACCGTCTTGTAGCCATCCTATTGCCCTTCCTCTATCCAAATCGCTCAGTTTTCTTCGTGGGGGCATGTTGCTACTGTGCATAATTGTGTCAGCGTGTCAACCTTTAAACACAAGCTGGTGAGCGATGTTCATAGCCAAAAGCAGGACTCACAACCTTTTGCCCTGGCATGCGTTCATCACAACGCGTTCAGCACGTGCATCACAACCTTTTGCCCTGGCATGCGTTCCGCAAATTTCATGGGGCTATAAAAAACACCCTTTTTCTTCCAAAATGCAGAAGCTTTTGAGAAGTCCCACAAAGGGAAATAACTCTGCCTGCCAAACAAAATTCTAGGTCAAGACTCATTGTTCATAATTCTTAATTCAAACACATTAATCTTTTAATTATTATGTCGATGTTTAATTTTTTGGGAATTTTTTATAAATAGATCCGTTTTTTCAACCGATCTTTAACTTTTTTTGAAGAGTGTATGCCATTAAAGGCCCCCCACTCCTGCTTTTTCAGTGCCTGCAGTTGCAAAGTGAAATCAACGGCATGATTGCAACGCAGCACCCTGTCATTGTTCACTCAAATATAATGTCCGTATTGCGTGCGGATTTAAAAAGAAAACGAAAAACAGAATTTTGTGTTTTTTTACACCAACGGTCCAAATGTTGGGGTGTGGACGTTTACAAGGTACAGTACCCAATACTGACGGAACGTGTGATGATATCTTCTGCTATGGTCTGTTGAGACAGTGATATCAAAATCGAGACCGGAGGTCGAGATTTTGATATCACTGTCGAAACAGACCAATAGCAGAAGATATCATCACACAGTCAGTCAATGTTAGATATATTGCTAATTCTCTGGACATTTTGTATTTACTGTAAAGAAATTACAAAAGTATTTGTCTCAGTTTTGGCTGTTCCATATCCCTCCCTCTGATTATCATTTCTTTTTGTTCACTCTTTTCTTGTACTTTTCAGTATTTCAAATGTCTTTTCTTTCAAAAAAGTCTTTAGTCACTTGCTCAACTAAATTCTGGGATAATTACATTTTCATATAAATTTGTTTGTTTTTAAATTTAGGTGTTTTTGTTTTTGAAGTGGGGAAGCAATAAAGAGGTCGTCGATATCAAAACTGATATCGACGGAAATGTCGTCGATATCACTTTTGCACTGAGCTCAGTTTTGCCCAATTGACCAATGGAAATCCACGTAAGATATGAAATAGCAATATTACCCTATACACAGTGTTGGACCCAAATAAGTAGGGGGTGGGCGTTTGCTCGATACTGGGCGTTTACAAGGTTATTCCTTCTCTGGGCGAGGGTTGGTTGCAAAAAGCTTTTGTAATGCTAATGCCACAACTCTCGTAAAGTAACATTTGATTTGATTTGATTTGATCTCTCCATCTCTTTTTCTTGTTCACACACACACACACACACACACACACACACACACACACACACACACACACACACATACACACACACACACACACACACACAGAGTTTAATTCCACTAAATCTTTCTCTTGCTCATTTTTCAAATGACAACTTTCCTTCCTGTGTAGTTTAATGCTAAACAGATACGCGCTATGCCGCTGTGTTCACCACCGCGGCATTCAATACGTCATATCACACACCGAGACCCCCCCCCCCCCACACACACACACACACATACATGCTGTCACTCCCCCCCCTCACTTTCAGCCCTGTGCTGCACATAGTTGTTGTGCACTGTGTTAACAGATAGGCGCGGTATTCATCACTGTGCCGTACTCTGTGCTGGGCGGAACTCAGATCATCACTGTCGGCATCTTCATTGGCATTGTGCTGTCTAACCTGCAGTACATCGATCTGGGCTCCACACGTAACGTGGCCATCATCGGCATCTCTCTTCTGCTGGGGCTCATGGTGCCTTACTGGGTGACAAAGACACCCGACCCCATTCAATCAGGTAGAGCCTTTCTCTTGACGTGATAGCATCGCCAGCGCGCGGCTGCTTATGCCATGTGCCGTCCTAAAAATATTGGACACCGATTGACTCAAAAAATCGACTTCGCTTATATTTAGCTACTATTTTGCCTGCGAAATGTTGAGAATGTGTTGAAACAAGTGTTGACAAAAATTGGGAAATCTACCGGACATATACAGACTTTTAATCTATGATACAGACTTTTGAATATGATGATATGCCAAGAATCATATAAACGGGGGTTGTGTAATTGGATGGGGTATCTGAATGGCACAAAATGGCCAGTTTCATGGCTGACGAACAGTTGTTACACATACAGCTATCGAAGCACGTTCAGCAAACCAAAATATAAGACATACACGTAAGATATCAGGTGCTCTTCTGTCATCTGCTCTTCATACTTCATTATTTTGCACGTAAAGCAAACCCTAAATATTACATAAACGAAAAGTAACAGCTGTTCCGAAGTTCGTCAGCCATGAAACTAACGACAACAAAGAAGGGAAGTAAGCCTTGAAGGGTTTACGGGAGTTGTCTGCCCCATGATCCAAAGCAAGTTTTGGTTATAACCATCAGAAAACAATAAATTGTGCGTTCTTACGACCATTGAGGTCTGCACTCTGTTGATGACGTTGTTATTATCATTCTCTTCAATACTCTCTGTCTAATAAGTCGAGCCAAAATGGGCTACGTTCAGCCTGTGTACATTTCCTTCTGTGATGTGACTATTGGATGACGTCATCGAACCATCGTTGCCTAAGCTAATTTGAATGGAAGCTCGCGCCATCTTGTTAGCGTTGGTGACCTAAATGCATGGCGTGCTGCATGACCGACAAGAGGAAGTCGTGCGTGCGTGTGTGACACTGTCTTTTTAGGTGAAACAAAGACAAACAATTATATCTCTACAGTCAGATACCCCATCAAATTACACAATTCCGAAAGTTTCAGAGCAATCCACCAAGTCATTGCTAAAGTACAGCGCTTTTTGTTATGACACCCATAAAAAATGACGCAAAAAGTCCCGTTTTTGACCGCTCTTGCGATCGACACCTGCATCAGTAGGCATAGCATAGCACACGAAATACGCAAGCTAGCTAAACAAATCAACCTGTTCAGGGTAGACAATTGATTTGAATTTCTTCTCGTAGGTAAAAGTTGCAAAGTTTTGCCTATTGTGATTTTTTTGTCGATTTTTAATTGGGCCCTTCCGTTTTTGTCTGGTCGATTTTGAGGGTACCTTTATTTGAGCGGCGGTCACGTGATCCCTGTATAAGATATCTTTAATCCAAAAAGTGATCCTGATAGTCAAGTGAACAGCCTTAACTGGCATATACAGTTTTAATGAAATTACACGGGAATTAATGCTTTAATTTGGGTGCGAAATGTGTTGCAATAATTTGTTGGCCAAGTTTATTTGCTAAAGGTGTGTTTTTCACTTATTCTTATCAATATATGTAATAATAATAATAATGCAAACTTTTATAGCGCTATTCTAGAAAAATGTCTACTCTTAGCGCTTTACAATACATACATCGACCAAGCATACTATACACGCACAGGCAAAGAAACCGACCAAACATAACCAACAAACTATACATGCACAGGCAAAGAAAGCGACCAAACATACAATACACGCACAGGCAAGATAACGACCAGACATAAACAAACATACTATGACCAAACATAACCAACATACTATACGCGCGCAGGCAAAGAGAACAATCAGCACATGTAATAATTACTGAGTTGTATACTAATACCATTAGTTCATACTTTATTCATATGGGGAATGGTGCGGGCGTACCAACTGGCGGATCAACGGACAGGCGGACGGAGGGACAAAGAGCCGTAGAGTGGTTCAACAGTGGCAGAAATAATCAATAATAAGTTAAAAATCGTCCTTGTAAAACTACCTCTATTTTAACACTTATAAATGATGACTCGGTAACATTGAATTCGCACGTGCCACGTCCGTGACGTTCAAGTGCCACGTCCGTGACGCTACATATTAACCGCTAGCCGGAAGAATACATTTGATATTTGCAATTTCGTTCATATTTCAGAAACTACAATATGTCTTGACTATGATCAAACAAAATCACATTATTTTGTTGGTTAAACTCGTAGAATTTCCGCATTAAGCTTTGTGACTGAAAAGCAAGTGAGCATTTTGTCACGTCCGTGACGTGTTTTAAAACTCAAATTAACTACCCTTTGTTAATTTTACTAACAATTTTTTTTTTTATCTTAGGTAGGAAGTGTGTCATGTTTGGGGAAATCTTAGCACAAATTTGAGTTGATAAAAGCATTGTGAACATTATTTCTATGGCAAATAATGTCTAATTTTTTGTGCGAATGCCACGTCCGTGACGCTGGAATTGCCCAACACATTATTCTAACAAACGCCAACCAGTGACTTACACCACTTTCGCAATCGGTACTGTGATTGTAATTGATCGGTCCGATACAACATTTAATAACACAACCGTCGTTTATATGATTATTGGCATGTCATCATAATCAAAATTCTGTATTACAGAGTATGTCCGGTAGATTTCTCTATTTTTTTTACACTTGTTTCAACACAATTTGACTTTTTCACAGTCAAAGTATCACTGGAAGCAAAATCGATTTTTGGAGTCAATCGGTGTCCTTTATTTTTAAAATAAACTTAGCTGATAAATCATTGCGACAAAATTCGCATCCAATTTAAAGCATTAATTCCCGTGTCATTTCATTCAAACTTCTTATGCCCTTTAGGCAGGCCATTTGACTATTTGGCACACTTTTCGAATCAACGATTTATTTTATCACTTGACCGACGATGTTCCCCCAAAATCGACTGAACAAAAACGTAATATTCCTTTTAAAAATCGACAAAAATGTATAATAGGCCAAACATGGCAACTTTTACATACGTCGCGAAATTCAAATCAATTATCTACCCAAAACAGGTTGTTTTGTTCAGCGGGCTTGGTTATTTTTGTGTGTAATTCTATTCCTACTGATGCAGATGTCGATCCAATGAGCGGTAAAAAACGGGAGTTTTTGCCTCAATTTTGAAGGGTACCATGAAAAAAAATTCTGTATTTCAGCAATGACCTGGTGGATTGCTTTGAAATTTTCAAGATAGTATACTTGGAGTAAAATTTTGGATTGCTAGCTACATGACTGTGTTTGTTGAGGTTTAAATTCAATGTTCCGGAACGATTTTTAAAATCCGTCATAGCTTGTTTGATTTACTGCCCAAAAAATCACGACTCTGCATACATGCCAATGATTGATACAAATACTGCAACAGTTTCATTTTGTATATGACCTCTGGTGTGCATTTGCCAGTCCTTTAAACACGCATGATATTCTTTAGATAACTGCAAAGCTCCAGCAATGCTCGATCATGCGTGACCCCAGCAGGTTTTTGAGAGGAACTTACCAATATATAACTTCACATATGTAACTTCAGCAGGACCGACGACGCACTGCAGATTATCCCAGCCCGCTACACGTTGCATGAAAGGAAAACAGGCCAAGTACTCGTTATAATCCCTATCGCGGCATAAATAATAGGCCGTGCGTCGTCTGTGCCGCTGAAACTGCGCAGGTATATTCTGCCCATAACCGCTGTCACTCAAAAACAGCGTAAACGTTCCATTTTAACATTTAGTCAAGTTATGACTAAATATTTTAACATAGAGACGGGGAATCGAGACGAGGGTCGTGGTGTATGTGTGTGTGTGTATAGATCGGTTCCGAGAAAACTACTGGACCGATCTTCCTGAAACTTAAAATGAGAGTTCCTGAGTATGATATCCCCAGAATTTTTTTCTCATTTTTTTGATGTGTCTTTGATGACGTCATATCCGGCTTTTTGTGAAAGTTGAGGCGGCACTGTCACGCTCTAATGTTCCAACAAAATTAATGTTGTTGACATTTTGGTCAAGCAATCTTCGATGAAGCCCGGACTTTGGTATTGTATTTCAGCTGGGAGGCTTAACAATTAATTAATGAGTTTGCTCATTAAAATCAAATTTTCGCATCGTATTCTTCATCAAATTCTGAATCAGAAAATACATACATATGTCATGTTATACTCTTAAAATGTGATCACAATTAACGAAAATAGGTTAGTTAGTACTACGATTAAAATTTACGAAATCGATCCAAAAATGATTTCATCTGATCCTTTATCATTTCCTGCTTTCAAAAACATATATATAGGATATAGAGAATACTACGTGGCTTGCTGTGTCGTACCAGATTTACTCATTGGTATTTAATAGCTCTAAGATACAAACCACAAGGCCCCGTCTATACATAGAGAATACTACATGGCTTGCTGTGTCGTACCAGATTTACACGAGTTGTTTTTTTAAATATTGAACTGCGAGCGAAAGCGAGCTGTTCACTTTTTGAAAAAGCAACGAGTGTAAATCTGGTACGATACAGCAAGCCATGTAGTATTCTGTTTATCCTACATACTGTACTTACGTGTATTTTACTGAAAATGTCCTGCAGTCGAGGCAGCTAAATTGAAGACGCTTGTTTTGGAACCTCGATCTCTTCTAAAGCCTCGTGCAATCTATTACGTCAAAGCAAAGAAACGTCACTCTGAAAGTGTGGCGTGACGTGTTAGTTCTAAAGATTCATCGAGGGTAATTAGCGAGCGCAATTTTTGTTTCTATAATGACGTTTGTCTCGGTGACTTTGGCATCATAAGCAGTGGAAAAACAGACTTGCTTGACATGACCTCATTTACATGATATACACACGTGTGATTTGAACGATTATTATCTCACGGGTATTATCTCTCACGTATGTAGGATAAATACATGTATCAACATGAGTGAGCACTGTTAACTTGCATGAAACGCTGTATATATGTATTAAAATATGACGTTGAGCGTTGGGCTCTTTAGGGATATAAAGAGTGACGTTTTTTTCTCTCTTGATGTGTAAAAATTAACGTGTACACCATGAAAACTGGAAACAAGTCAGGGAAGAATAAAAACTTTTTTTTCTTAAACAATATGTAAAATTGCTTTGATTTGTTTTGAATACCGTCGCGATATAACCTTGAATGGTTGAAAACGACGTTAAACACCAAATAAAGAAAGAAATAAAAGAAAGAAAGAAAAAGAAAGATGTTTTGAATAATTATGTTTAAAAAAAACACATCCTCCACCTGCCCCTCATATATTTTAGGCTGACGACGCTTCTCCGGCAAAGACAGACGCTAGTTAAATACAGTAGAAGGCAACGTGCGTGATCAAAACAGTGAATAACAATTAAAGTGTTTATGCTGTTCCTGGGCAGGCAACGAGGAGGCAGACAATATGGTGAAGATACTTCTGTCCAACCCTGTCTTTGTCGGTGGATTCCTTGCCTGCTTTCTTGACAACACAGTCCCAGGTAAAGCTTAGATGAGAAATCAGTTTGGTTTCATCAACAACCATCCGGCGGTTAAATAGCGACTCTATACTTGAGTCCAACTGCATTAGAAACAGTAATTCAGCAAAGGTAGTTTGCCAATTAAGGACAAACAAAATTTACAAAACCATTTTATGCTGTTTACAAAACTGCTTTACTGCTTTCTTTCTGTGGTCATAATTTTGAATTCAAGAGACGATTCCAACTTACGCACTACCATTTAAAAGCAGAATTAAACTCGGTGCTGAATAGACCTCGTCATGAAAAGTAATCAGGAAGCGATTTCAGTAATGAACCACTGAATCTGAGTTCTTGGCTTTTATGGGCCTCGGAAACACCTTCACTGCAAAGAAAGTCCCCTTTTATTCGCTTACTGTCCATGTCAGCTAAAGTTAAAATTAATTCAACTAAAGTTAACTTAAATTATTTATTTGCAAATTCAACCAATGAGAACATGCAGCTAATATCTTAAGGTGATCTTCATTGCTAAACTACGCAATTCGAATTTATCAAACTTATCTTGCTTTATTTTCCTAATGCACTCTCTGTAGCCACTCAGCTGTCGTGTCTAACACATGCACAAGCAAAGGTTATCCGATCCGGCGACAGTACTTATTGAGGCACAACTTAATCGTTGTTTTGGTTTATGTGTCCGCCAGCATGTATTTTGCCCCATGTAGGTATCAGACGAAGACCAGCCACTTATTCAAGTATGTTTTATTACACCCCACATTGAGGTTGCAAGGAACAAAGAAACTGCCAGTGTAAAATGTTCGCTGAACTCAGCTACCCAGGCAGATAGGCGCCAGCGCTTTTGATCACTTTTCAATAACGAGGTGCATGTTCTCATTGGTTGAGTTTGCAAACCGACGCTGCTGATTGTCTAGTCAGCATCTAAATAATGAGTGGTATATGTAACCTTAGAGGCACAGTCAGCCTCCCGTAAACCATCACAGACACTGTCAGGCTTTTACAAAGGTGCCCTACGTAAAGAGCGAGCAATTTTCAAAGAATTAATTTTTGCGTGGCCAGCCGGATTGTTCAGTATCACAATCGGACGCCTCGTTTTGGCGCTAGACCTAACTTTTAAAATCTAAATACTAAATTGACAGCTTGTTACACAAACATTCTTAAATCATAAAATAATTCTTTTTTCATCAAGACAAGATCAGTACAATTCGAAGTTTTGAAAGTTTGAAAAAAGAAAAGCCCGGAAACGTGTCACGCAAAACGTCTTTCTCGTAGCAGACGACGGTTCTGCATAGCGCCAGTTCCTTTGAACGGTCAACCACCACCGCTCTAGTTCGTGTGACTCGCAGCCGTTTGTTGCGTTTTAGATTCAGAGGTACACAATAACGTGCTATTGCAGATAAGCTTACAGTGAGTCGCATTATAATCACAAACTGACGACTAAATTGTGAAAAAAAGGAAACTGGATCACACGGGTTCACGATGGCTCAGGGGAAAGATAAACCAGGCAAAATTAAATTCTTTGAAAATAGCTCGCACTTTACGGAGGGCACCTAGGATGTTCTCAAGCGGTGAGTGTTTAAATGAAAGGGTGTTTGTACTGTGTGTAAAATCCTGACAGTGTCTGTGATGGTTTACGGGAGGCTGACTGTGCCTTTAAATAAAGTTAACTTTACTTGAATTGTTGACCCCAACCGCTTTGCGCAAAGCTCTCTCTCTCTCTCTCTCTCCCTCTCTCTCTCCCTCTCTCTCTCTCTCTCTCTCTCTCTCTCTCTCTCTCTCTCTCTCTCTCTCTCTCTCTCTCTCTCTCTCTCTCATTGTATAGTTTACCGTGGCACAGGCGAGCGCTGAAATTAATATTATTGAAAGAATCAAGTCTCGTATTTGATGATTATAAAAACCCTGTAAAAAATGCCATGAGAAAGATTTAGGCTCAACTAAAGGCATGTTCGTTAACAAAATTTCTCTCCGGCGGTGCACCACGTACCTTATCCTCAAAATGTCCAATCAAACCAAACTAAAAGCTTATTGTCCCCAAGCCAAAAATATGTAGCTTTAAATCAAGTTTAGTCAAATCAATCATGACCTACATATCCATGAGCTGGTCATGGCTATAAAGGGAATCAAGTCCGGGAACGTTGCTACCGGCTCGGACCCCATCTCGTACAACATGGTACGTAGATTGCCACCACCTATGCTTGAAGCGCTCATACAGTTCTTCCAGCGCTGCTGGGAGATCCCCCAAAAAAACTCAGCATGGAAAAACGCCCTTGTGGTCGCCATCCCCAAAGATGGGAAACCAAGACAAAACCGCCCTATTTGTCTGACCCCTCATCTGAGAAAGGTTAATGAGAGAGTAAAAAACAGGCTGGAGCACTTTCTGGAGAAGAATAACATCCTTCCCCTCTGCCAAGCTTGATTCAGAAGGGGACGTGCATGCACAGAACATGTCGTGAAGTTTGCAGCTCATGTCAAAAAAGCAAAAATTCGAGGCAGGTCAGAATATATATAGAATGTAGTCAATGTTTGTAAAGATTTTAGTCAAGCAGTATGTAAGAAATGTTAAGTCCTTTGTACTGGAAACTTGCATTCTCCCAGTAAGGTAATATATTGTACTACGTTGCAAGCCCCTGGAGCAATTTTTTGATTAGTGCTTTTGCGAACAAGAAACAATTAACAAGTGGCTCTATCCCATCTCCCCCCCCTTTCCCCGTCCTACAACCTTCGTGGTTGAAAACGACGTTAAACACCAAACAAATAAAGAAAAGACTGAATAGCAAAAGGCGAAGTGTATGTTTTGTGGTGTGAATTGAAACAAAATGAAAAGTGTAAATATCTGGGAAATTGTGGTTTAAAGACTTCGTTATTTCTTGATTGTTATTTACTATTATATTGAAGTGAATAGCAAAACGCTGTATTTGAAATTAGCATGGGATTTATATAAAAAAAAATTAACTCTATAAGGATGGATAACACCTATATGGTTTAGGCAAATGAGGCTAATTAGTCAATCAATCAATCAATCAATGAGTCTTATATCGCTCATATTCCGTGGGTACAGTTCTAGGCGCTCTGCAGTGATGCCGTGTGAGATGAAATTTTATACGGCCAGTAGATTGCAGCCATTTTGGCGCATATTTACCTTTCACGGCCTATTATTCCAAGTCACACGGGTATAGGTAGACAATTATTAACTGTGCCTAAGCAATTTTGCCAGGAAAGACCCTTTTGTCAATCGTGGGATCTTTAACGTGCACACCCAATGTAGTGTACACGGGGGGGAGGTTCGGACACCGAAGAGAGTCTGCACACAAAGTTGACTCTGTGAAATAAATTTCCGCCGAACCTGGGATCGAACTCACGCTGACAGCGGCCAACTGAATACAAATCCAGCGCGCTATCAACTGAGCTATATCCCCGCCCACTTGTCTATATCCCCGCCCAATATAGTATGGAAGAAACACTCATTTTTGCCCTTTGGGGCATTCAAGGCAACAAACAACCACATACATCTGATTTATAATTTAGTGAGACATAAAAAGCTGTATGATAATTTTGTAGTGATTGAAAAAAAAGGATACGTTTGAGATTGTTGGCAGGGGTGAGCAAAAGTGTGACCGACTCAGCGCAGAGATGATCGAAGAGATTGCTTCGTAGTCTATCAGTGTTGTGACGAGCGTTGGCTAATGGTAACGAGTACATAATATGTGTGTAGTTGGAGTGTGTGTGTGTTTGTGCGTTGGTTTGGATTATGGGTGTAATTTGTAAAACAGATGTGACAGTAATAATGGAGTTCACATCAGTGAGGTTAGTTTGAAATGGAACACACGCACGTTTTTGAAAAAACAATATGAAATTTTGAACCATGAGATCTTCATTAAATAATAAACTGAACATCAGCAAAACATCAAAGCAATTATTAATAAGGTTTGAAAAGCTTGACTTACTATGTTAAATAGTGGATTGAAGGCTGAAAACGCCATTTACAAATTACATCTGAGATGGGGAGGGCGGGTGGGGGGAGTGCTGAAAGTGTGGATGAGAATTTAAAAAAAAAATGCTGAGTGACAACAGGGAGGTTAAAGGCTGCCCTTTTCGTAGCGTTCATTAATTAATTCCTATTGTTTACATGTGCCAATAATGTTATAAAACTGTACCTAAGGGGATATAATAACGATTGGCTGTAGCTTTCGAACACAGAAAAAAATATTTCAGTATTGCAATGCAAAGAGGTTTTGATAGTGTCGAATGTAAACAGAACAGTCTCAAAGTGAAAGTGGATGTTTTCCGGAAATTGCGAAGTTAACAAGAATACAGAAAAGTGCGCTTTCCTGCTTAGCACAATACGCTACCGCGCTAATCTGGCGTGTCAATAATATCACTACGTTTTGGACGTGGAAGGTGAGCGATTTCCTTCACGCGGGGATTGACGACGCTGTACTGTCTGTGTTGACAGTCTAAAAATAGCCCAACCTCTGCTTTGAGTCCCATGTTCACCACCGCCCTCAGCTAATTCAAGAAATCACCCCCTCCTGCTAGGTACACGCGCACTCAAGTTAACCTCTGCTTTGACCTGTGTGCCAAGAGTCAGATGAGAGAAAGCGAGAGCGAGAGAGAGAGAGAGACACACACACACATAGACAGAGACAGACATAGAAAGACAGAAGCGGAGAGACTCAGAGGGAGACACAGACAAAGACATACATACAGAGAGAGAGAGAGAGAGAAAAAAAATGTAACTGATCTCGTGAGAACGGTTGAGGCCTTGCAAGGTTTTGACGGCAACAATAATTATTGTAGTTCTCTAAGACTTTATTTCTGTTTGATTTGTAATATGTTGGGAAGACATATTTATCAATTGATCAACAAAATAAAACATAATACAAAACAACACAACATTGTTAAAATCATTATTGGCCAACGTTGAACGTTTACGAAGGCCTCAATCTTCCCGCGCCGTTGACCAGATTAATAGGTGCTTGATTTTGGTATTTTGATTTTACATAACATTAAACCTTTCTTGGGGTTCATGGTCATGGCAACAGCCATAATAATATTATATCATGTATAATATTACATTTCAGCATATGTGAATTACATGTCATCATACCAAACTGTCATACATTTTTATTCCCACATCATTCTGATTGATCACAACCAAACCTACTATCAGTGGACACATCCAAATGCAAGCGCCTGTTCTTGACAACTTGCCACTGATCTAAAAAATATAGATCAGTGCACCTTGCTGGGTCCTTTGCCGCCACAGACACTTTTTGGTGTGTAGGTAAAATGTACAATGTATTTTCTGATTTGTGCACAAAAGCTTTTTTTCTTTTTTGTAACATAACAATGTTTAATGTCACTGTATGTTTGAAAGACCATGGTCACATTTGTAAAACAAATGTTAAATTAGAAAATAAATAACATTTTGGTTCATGATTTTTTCCTACACCTGTGCTGAAAATAAGAAATGAAAATGTCGGTATATAAGACACTCATATGCAGTGTAAAATGAATGGTTTGAGTTTGTTGCGGTTGACCCTGCACAGTTCGACCTATGATGTTTTTGTTGAACAATTTTGCCGTCACGCCTCCCATAGGGTGACGTATTTCACAACTTCCTGTGTTACACAAACTCAGTGATAACCAATTTTGCCTTCACCCCTCCCATAGGGTGACGGATTTCACAACTTTCTAGTGATGAACAATGTTGCCTTCACCACTCCCATAGGGTGACGGATGTCACAACTTCCTGTGTACACAAACTGATGACGTATTTCACAACAAAATGGCGCTTCCCATGGTCAACCTCGAAACTATCCGTATGAATGGGGGCCTCCTGGCCCCCATAATAATGATCCAGATGGATCTCCAAACTATAACTCCATAACTCCATGACGCTCCTTGAAATCACCTCCGGCTCGGGTGCCTTGTTGACCGGGAGCTAGAGCTTTTTCATTTTTTTCTTTTTTCTGACTCTTTTATTTCCCCATCTAAAGTCGGGGTCAAACCCGGGAACATGCCCTAGTGGTTTTAGCGTGATGGCGTTAAACATTACTTATCATTTAGCCAAATCTGGTAGCGTCTTGTCGAACTCTTCCGGAAGAGTCCCGATGAGTTTAAAAAATCATTTTTAATTGCATTTTATGTCACACTTCGAACATTCATTGATAACGCATTTGCTCAAGACCGTGTATATTTTAAGTAATCTCCGGTAGGTGTATATCATTATTTAACGTTTAGTGTTTGTGTAAAGCAATTCTTGTGTACATACGTATTCCTATGATTTCATTTTTACATTCAGTCCATAAAAAGGTTGCGCTGAAGACGGCCGACAACTCGGCACAACACCAAGTGACCGTTACCTTTGTTTTTTCTCTCTCACTCAGCGGGCGCTCGTAGTCATCGAGCCAGTCGTTTTCACTGGAAAGTTGAGCATTTTGTCGTTGTGGCCAAAACGAATCATAAACATTGCTCTTTGCTGCTAATCCGATTTCACTTTGATAAAAGTTTGTGTTATGGATGCAGAGAAAATTCATTTTGTGATTGGGCTTTGAAGATTTACATGGTGTGATACCATGTATGGGCCTGCTTCTTTGTCTCTGTTAGCTGCAGTAGGTGTATACGCTGCGTATTCCATGGCAACCCGTGCGTATTCCATGGTTACCGAGCTTCGATCTGACCTGTGTTTCGCACAGTACAGCTGGAATAATTTAGAGGTCATCTGCTTACTCATTTAGAGTTTACTGATGGACTTCTTTCTTCAACAAACGACTGACAATTTCTGCCGTATCAGCTGAATCAAGGCGTACGAACTGAATCGGCATGCTTTCAGAACAATAATAATAATAATAATAACTGGACAGTTTTAAGTGCCTAACCTATGGTTCTGGGCAAAAGAACATATACAGAATAGAACATATAAATGTACACCCTACATAAAACAAGGTCGTACAGTACTAAGTCCATGGATTTCTATCAACTTCTGTTCAAGTAGAATGTCTTTACATTCACAAGGAGAGAAAGAATCAGATATAGTGAGAGAAAAAAGTGAGAGTGAGAGAAACAAACACAGTGAGAGAGAAACAGAGACAGAAAGGAACAGATAAACACAGAGGCAGAGAGGCAGAGACAGATAGCGACGACCGAGAGGTAGAGAGAGACGGACAAAAACAAGAAGACAGAGAGAAATAGAGAGAGCGAAAGACTGAGTCAAATATAGGGATTTGGCAAAGAGAGAAAAAAAGAGTAAGACAGAGACAGACCGACACAGGAAAAGACAGAGACAGAAAAAACGGAAGAAACTGAGACAGAGAGACCGATACAGGGACAGAGAGACAGAAAAAGAGATAGAGACAGAGGGGATTAGGGTGACGGAGAGAGAGAGAGAGAGAGAGAGAGAGAGAGAGAGAGAGAGAGAGAGAGAGAGAGAGAGAGAGAGAGAGAGAGAGAGAGAGAATCACAAATAGGGGCAGATTGGGAAAGAAATACAGAAAGAGAGAGAGAGATAAAAGTGTGTTGACTTTAATGCTGCCAAACTTAAGAAGAGGAGTTCATTCAATCAAAAAAGCACTCGTTTTCCTTAAAATATGTTTTCAGTCAATTTGCAAATATCCTGGCCCTTCAAACCAGGAAATGTACAACAATTTCTAGAACTTTTAGGAACTTTACAAAATCCCCGAGTGAAACAGGAAATTTAAACATTTACTGACATTTTCAGGGATGTTGTACTGTTCCTGGTTTTGAGAATTTACTGTAACATATACATATGTATCCTACATACGTGTGAGAGACACCCGTGAGATAATAATCGTTCAAATCACACGTGTGTATATCATGTAAATGAGGTCATGTCAAGCAAGTCTGACAGGGACCTGTTTTTCCACTGCTTATGATGCCAAAGTTACCGAGACAAACGTCATTATAGAAAAATAATTGCGCTCACTAATTACCCTCGATGAATTTTTAGAACTAACACGTCACGCCACTCTTTCAGAGTGACGTTTCTTTGCTTTGACGTAATAGAGTGCACGAGGCTTTAGAAAAGATCGAGGTTCTAAAACAAGCGTCTTCAATTTAGCTGCCTCGACTGCAGGACATTTTCAGTAAAATACACGTAACTACAGTATGTAGGATAAACAGAATACTACATGGCTTGCTGTGTCGTACCAGATTTACACTCGTTGCTTTTTCAAATAGTGAACAGCTCGCTTTCGCTCGCAGTTCAATATTTAAAAAAACAACTTGTGTAAATCTGGTACGACACAGCAAGCCATGTAGTATTCTCTATATGTATGTCACACGCTTTCCTTCTTTGCCACTACTAAAGCAAACGTGTGCAAGATTGTATGTTACACGCTTTGGAGCATGTGCAAGAACGGATTCAAACTCGAAATTGTCCCTCCAAAAAACCCCAAATGCACACACGACTTTTATTTCTCCTGCTGTTATCGTTTCTTCTCTTTACAAATTCTTCAACGCTGAGAATACTGAAAACGGCATCCCAGACGACAGTACTGTTTCCATACGCGAATTTAGCTGCCCTTGGAAAGTGGCTCGCTCAGGAGGCCTGTTAGTCTGAATCTAGAAGGACAGAGTTATGAACATAGATGACAAAGATCCCGGAAAGAACAAACATGTCGCGGATGCAGACACAGAAAGACGTCATGAAGATTGCGATGCTTCAAAAGATACAGACTGTGACGATGACTGTGACGTCATTCACATATACCGAGACGTCATTTATAGTTGTTCGGTCACTTTCGTCAAAAAGTAGATCTCTCCACAATGGCTGCTCCTGTGTTTAGGTTTATCAAGCGTGAGTACGCAAAATGTGTTTGTTCTCTCCTCTGTTGAAGCTGTGAGACATAATCGCCATTACGAGCTAGTCGTGTGACAGAGAGTTTTCTTGCACACTCGACTGCTGCTGTTTCACTCCGGCTAAAGCCGTCGTGAAACATCTACAGTCTCGTGTGCAAGAAAACTCTCTGTCACACGACTAGCTCGTAATAGCGGGTAATATAGCATGACTTCCCTTCTTTGTCTCTGTTATTCTAGTGAGAAAATATCCAGTGATATTTCTCCGTAGGCCTAAAGTTCGGCCATGACCTAGGCAAAATAACTTGCGCAGCCGCAGAAACAAGAAAAAGAAATCTTTTATGAAATGATTGGGAGCCACGCAAATTTGACCTCTTGATTCCGACCATGAACCCGCTGTTGATAATCTGGAAGGTCGTACCAGAAATGCAAATCTATCTCTGGCCGATTCATAGAGTCAACCTACAAACTGCGACCTCATCTGTGAGCAGATGGCCAAGCAATGCGTGAAATCTTTTATTCTAAAGCCTTATGGCTCGTTTCGACAAGAATTAAACGGATGAAATTAACCACATGCAGTTAATTTCTTCAGAAAATTGCAAACGCATCAATACCGCCTCCGGTTTGGTTCGGTGTTTTGTACAGAAATGTCTTCTACACGATAGATTCGCTGATTTGTCTTACGAAGCCGTCATCAACGAACGAACACACCAATTGCACCTACACTGTACCTACACGACCGAGACACAAGACTGATTATTTCACAGCTGCAATGTGAACAGAGAACAAAGACGTTTTGGGTACTCACGTCAAGTCTTCCCTGACAAGCTAGGAACAGACGGAAAAGTCCGAACAAAAGTAAATGACGTCAAAGTCTCTTTCGTTTTGAGTGTAACTTTGTCATGACGTCTTTTGGTGACAGTATAGTATGCGCGACAATTTTTTCGCTTCCGGTGTCATTTTAGACTGAAAAACAAGAGGCGAAGCCTTCAAGGCTCACGTAAGAAATCGACAAACAGTAACACAAACTCAATCACTCCGTCACACATACACACACACAGTACACACACACAGTACACACACATACACACACACACACACACACACACAGAAAGAGCACAGGTGAAACTGTGCAAGAAAGCGAGACACTAGATCTAGATCTGTCTGTCTGCATGCAGCCTACTTACAGGGACACGACAGCCAACTAGTCTCGGCCCGCTCAAAATAATGACCGAGACTTTCAGTAATTCCTTCGCGTGACGTCTAACCCTCTTACGTCATAATGTGACGTCTTCAAATGACGAAATGTTAAAGTTTCTACCACAGACATACATACATACATACATACATACGCACGCACGCACGCACGCACGCACAGACAGACAAAAGTTAGCATCGCATAGGCTACACTTACGTGAGCCAACAACTCAAAAGAAGTAGCAGAGCCTGTGTCTTAAAACAGCTGAAACACTCTTTTGGGTTGCCGTTTCAATGCTAACCAAAAACTTAATGAAAAAAAACAATGTTCAGTTGCAAAATGACAGCGGATTGAGCATTTATTTCGGTTGATGATTGAAGCTTCTATTCACTCCGTCAACCAACAAGACTAGATTTGTAGCAGACGACAAACAAAGTATGCGTTTTTCCTGTCTTGTGATGACGATTATGTCGTTATAAATTATTTGTACGTTGTAAAGACATTTCAAAACAAAATTTAGCTTTGATGCGTCACGTTTTCATCCATGGAATTGGTATTTTGTCTTGGCAGGGTGAATGAATTTATGATGTCTTTTCCGGACTGACTGGACAAAACTGGCCTTGCCAAGACTGAAACAAAATATAGTTCTACAACTTCTAGGCTTGCGTTGATTATTCTGCCCATGGTGAATTTCCCATGCTTTGTTTCCACATCCAATGACAAATTCTCCTTACTTTGGTCATGCCATATATACTTTACAGCTCAGTTTCATCCATGGTACAGCGTTATATTTTGTGTCAATGGTGTGAAATAATATAATGACGTCACTCTCGGCAGAGCCTCGAGTGACGTCATCATATGCATTGACCCAATCTCGACAAAATATCACGCGACCATGGATGAACGGAGCTGTAACTAATATACATGTATACAGGGTGGTAAAAAAAAGCGTCCTATTTTCTTTTTGATCCCATTTTTGACTGCAAAGAGAGATTTAGAAAATTTCTTCACTAAACAATAGCAGAAAGATGGGAAATTATGTCGTGCATATGTGGTAGAAATAGGTGTGTCCTTAGCAGTTGATAATATAATATATAATAATGCTAATAATTGCAGCTTATTTAGCGCGAACCACAGTAAAATATGCTCTCCGCGCTTTACATATCAACTACGAATAAAACCATACTATTTAAACATCAAATACACATACATTCTAACAAAATAACGTAACGATAAACGTACAGTCACACATTATCCACTTATTCTCTATCCAGCCTCCTCTTCCCTGGCAATAGGCTTATTTCACGACGTACTTACTTCCCTTGGCCACCCTTCTCCTCTGATCTCAACCCACCCGGATACTTTCTGTGGGAGTACCCAAGAGAATAAAGAATAAACGGCAACAATCCCCAGACCCTGGCAGCTCTATAGGACGACATCAGAAGGGAAATCAGGCGCATACCTGCTGATAGCTTATATGATTGGACAGGTCATGAACAATTTCAACGTTCGTGTTGCAGCAGTTCTTCTAGGAAGAGGAGCCTGAATAGAGCATATTATCAACTACTAAGGACAAACCAATTTCTACCAAATGTACACGACATAAATTCCCATATTTCTGCTATTATTTGATAAACACATTTTCTAAATTTCTCTTCACATTCAAAAATGAGATCAAAAAGAAAATAGTGCAGTTTTTTTTTTTTTTACCACCCTGTATATATATATATATATATATATACACATATGTTACAACACGGGTGTTTTTTTTTTTTTATATGGCTTGTATTTCAGTCACTAACCCAGCGGTAGAATCTCAAGGGACACACGAGCCTCTGATATTCCCGCTGGGTCTTGACTGAAATACAAGCCATATAAAAAATCACGAGTGTTGTAACCTGTATATCCCTTGAAGACCTAAAAGACAAAGTGCGATGGAAACCTCAAGCTTTGGTTGTCGGTTCAGATGAGGCACTGAGGCTTAACCTCTTCACATACCTTGAGTTCTAAAGGCACGCCTATTGATCTATGCCAAGTCGGTGCATAATGGCGGCGTCGCTGTCCCCCGCGTCAGTTGAAAGCCTCTTGCGCTGATTTGACTGAATACCTAGTGGTTACACACGCATCTACTGAGATCTTGAACACCTTCATCGCCTTGTGAGCCTACTGCACCGCAGAAGAGCTAGAAGTACTCGCATAATGCATTAAACAGCCTGTCCAGAGAACTGTCGTAGTCGATGATGTACCGATAAGAGCGTGTGTACCGAAAAGAGCACGCCTGCAACTTCTTAGGCCTGAGCATTGCCTGAACATAGCTGTGCTGGTCGGACGGACTGGGTTTTTAACGATTGCTAGTTTGACTTCTGTTTTAGTTGAGAGAGCCGGTGTAACACGAGAAAATTACTCCCCACGACAGGTGTACTCCGAGTTAAATGTCTTACGAAACGTTTACTCCCCATTCAGGAAAAAATTACTCCCCCTAGCACGAGGAAATTACTCCCCACGACAGGTGTACTCCCGAGTAAAAATTGCGTACGAAAATATTACTCCCCCAACACATATTGCAAGACATTATTATTCCCCTAACAAATTATTATTCCACTTGTTACGAAGAATTTTTCTCCCTCATTTTGCAACAGACGTTTCAGTCATACTAGTGCCAACAGTAATAATTACTGTTATCAATATGAATGTTAATATTTATCACTGATATATATAGGTTACACACTCCGAGTTCTGATTATCTTGCATATATTCCCGAGGGTCGATTTTCATGTATTACCGAGCCTTTGGCGAGGTAATACATGAAAATCGACCCGAGGCGAGGTAATACATGAAAATCGACCCGAGGGAAAATATGCAAGATATTCAGGACGAGGTGTGTAAGCTATTTATCCCATTACTCCGACGTTTTCATTAAAAACACTTACTTTTTCCACTAAAACCTGCCCGTGCCTGTTTTCAGCTTGCCAAAAGCCTCCGCAGTCGAAATTCATGTCAATGAATTCATGCGCAAAGCTAGTTCCCATTTGTCAGCATAATGGACGGCGTCATTCGACTTGTATGTGGACATTCAGTCATTCATATTGCTTATAAAAAGGTCTGCTATCTGCTTTTACATTTTGAAAGTCATTTTAAAATATCCCTGTGTATATTTGACATCGGCTTTCGTTATACTCAATTCGGCATACCGGGTTTATATTTTTACCAGAATTGCGCACGATAATGGCAGCGCAACAAATTCAGTTCGGGCCGTGCTGGTTTGATCGTTGACCCAAGTCAGTTCGCATGCAGTGTTACTGTTTGTCAGTCGGGGATAGAAATGTTGGCTGTCATCGCGATGTTCTGTTTTGGTTTTCACACGTGGATCACTTACATATTCAGTCGTCGGGTTTAGGTGAGCCAAAGCTTCAATACTTCGCCTGTTGTAGACGTTAAGCAATAAAGCTTGGAAGTTGTATGTCGGCACTGAGAGTCGGTCCCGGTACATCGCTTTCTACTTTGTCCCGGTCTCAGGGCCGGACCCAGGGGGGGGTTCCAGGGGTTCCGGAACCCCACCCCTGGAAAAAGCATGTACCTTGCTTTGACTTTTACTAGTTTTAGCACCAAAACAATGCTGCTCTTAACCCTCAAAACAAGGCCCAGAATGCACCAGATTGCACAGATTTTAACCGTTTTTCAAACATTTTCCGGAGGAGCATGCCAAAGCAGGCGCGCGCTTGTGGCTTCGCCACTTCAGTCGCTGATTTGCCCCCCCAAAAAAGGAGGAACCCCCCCCTTACAACTCATTTGGTCCGGCCCTGGGTCTTGAGTTTGAACACCTAAGGTTGGATACATCTAACACCTCACATCCCCTTCTCTTCCCCATATATCTTAACTGTATCTCCAACTTCTTTTCGTCTTCTTCTTTTCATTTTGGTGCCTCTCCCTCATTTGTCGCTGAACCCCGCAGTTGACTCGACTCGGATTCACACAAGCCCGTCTAGCTCTAGCAGACGACAGTTCGAACAGTCTTGAACACAAGCAGATTCAGTTATCAATCGAAGCCAAAGCAAATAACCAAATGAGAAAACCTAACGTTTGATTTGACTTCATGGTGAGTCTTCAGATAAATTGTTTGGCGTTGGAATGGATCTCAACGGGTTCCCAGCTACGACAACTTTTCCAGAGTTATGCACCGCAGGCATGCCTTCGACAATCGATGTCAGTTTCAGATTGAGTTTTCGAACTACCAGGTGACTGGGTCATGTTTTGATTGCTCTCTCTCTCTCTCTCTCTCTCTCTCTCTCTCTCTCACGGTTCTGTGTAGATGGCTGTCTGTGTAAAAATTAGGGAGTATCGTCCCTTGATCCCACTCGCGATACTCGTTGAACATGCCTTTGACCATGCAGTCGCTTCAGCCAGCGAAATATCTCGACTCCGCTCTTTAAATCCATGCAGAATGTGCGTATCGTATGAAGTATTCTTTATTTTCTCAATATTGACACATGTAGGCCTGTACCTATACGTGATATTGACTTTGACACCACAAAATATTTCAGTCGTATGTTTAAACAAGAGGCGAAGCCTTCAAGGCTCACGGAAGAAATCGACAAACAGTAACACAAACTCAATCACTCCGTCACACATACACACACACACACACACACACACAGTAAGCATAGGTGAAACTGTGCAAGAAAGCGAGACACTAGATCTGCCAACTAGTCTCGGCCCGCTCACAATAACAATGACCGAGATTTTCAGTAATTCCTTCGCGTGACGTCTAACCCTCTTACGTCAGTGACGTCTTCACACACGTCAAACACTTTTGACCGAGACGTAATCTTATGCGAGCTTTACATAGACTCGGAGTTTCTATCACACACGCACGCACGCACGCACGCACGCACGCACGCACAGACAGACAAAAGTTAGCATCGCATAGGCTACACTTACGTGAGCCAAAAAGTAGTCCATCTGTAAACTCTGAATATGCAGATGACCTCTATAAATTATTCAATTGTACTCAAGAAATCAAAGACAATGACCAATGACAGTTGAGATCGAAACTCGGTTGTGATGGGATATCCATATGATTGTGATGGAATATTCAGAATAATCACCTCCTCAGCTAACAGAGACAAAGAGGCAGGTCATGGGATTTATGACAATTATCAATCAAAATTACAGAAACCACAAGGCGATACATAGCTTACACGCTCTGAGTCCTGGGGCCAGTTTCATAAGATAGCAGTGAACCGACTGACAGTCGATCGATCGACTGGACTGTGGTTGATCGCCGGGTCACCGAAAAGCGCGTTTCCTGAGCGAATCACTGTCACCCGCGGACAACCGCAGTCGACCGACTGTACAGTAATCCGAATGGCCAAGTCGAGGGCTAAATTTAGCAACATTACCACTTCCGTTTGCTCATTCGCACGTGGAATTAAATGGCCGATTTCGAAGAAAAAACTAGTCTCGGCCCGCTCAAAATAACAATGACCGAGACTTTCAGTAATTCCTTCGCGTGACGTCGAACCCTCTTACGCCATAATGTGACGTCTTCAAGACATAACCCTGACTTGTCTCCTGGATTACTGCGTCATGATAGATACATTTCGAAGAACAATCACAAGGTTTGGTACCGCCCTGATATGGCCCTTCGTGGTCGGCTGGGCGTTAAGCAAACAAACAAACCAAACAAGGTTTGGCTCACAATCCAAAAAAGTGTGAGCATTGTGCCATTGACTGTGCGGATAATTTAAGTTATTGAGACATCCCAGTGCACTAAGGGATTTATAGAGCAAATCGAGAAAATTCATTATTGAACGAAGCGCATAGCGCTGAGTTCAATAATTATTTTCGAGATTTGCTCTATAAATCCCTTAGTGCACTGGGATTGTTTCAATAACGATATTGTCAGTACCGCCATAGAAAAAAGAAGATTCCAAACGCACATTTTGCTACGCGCATTTGAATAGGCATAACTGTGTGGTTAGGTCGTCAGTGTACAGTAAGATCTACTTTTGTGTGGGGTGTCTCAAGTGTGTCGTGCTTTCGTCACACGCATTTTAATTTCTGTTGGTAAATTCCAGTGTAGCGTTAAGCTGAACAGTGATGATCGTTCATAGAGACCTCATCTGAACTCAGAGAAAGGACTGTACTCTTCGTCATTTGCGATTCGAAACCTCCAGTCGAGGTTCGACGGATTGACTGTGCGGAGTGACTCCCCTTGAATTGACTCGAAGTCGAAGGACTCGACGGTTGCACATTTTCAAAATAAATGTGGCATATTTCTCGTGTTGTATCTTCACTCATAGGGGAGTCTGATACTAAATATGAACGGTAAGAATGCTCTGAACCCTACATGTTTTATATCCCCATCGTTTTTTAGTTCACATTTGCCCAACATGTTAATTTGCTGAGCGGGGTTTATGTCGTCTGCTACTGTGCTAGGCAAGAGCAATCGAACCACTGCAGTCTGCACTGACTGAGTCTGCACGCATGAGGTAATAAGTCTTATATATATGGTAAGAACGTTCTGAATCCTACACGTTTTCGATTACGATTGTTCTTGCCTTGAAATAATAATTCGGAAACCATTCATTTACTGAACTGATGCAGTCGTATTTCAGTGTACATAGTCTGCTACGTATGACAGACGATCGAGTCTTCCAAACTGGTCTGGCTGGTACGTTATCGGAATAACACTTGTGTTTTCTGTTAGCCGCTGGGAATTGTATACTAACTCATCATTTGGTAATGTGGATGATAAGCTACATGCCACTAACACGGCATATGAGAAGAATCTATGCAAGTCGGCGAAAATTAGATGAAACACAGCGGCTTCTATTTTAGATCAGTAGCACTGTGGCACAGGCACATGCAATCTGTCAGAAAAAAACAAAACACTTCTGCTTTAATTGAGAAGCAGGGAATTTATGGTCATTTGGTATTGTGGAGAATATAAGCTACATGTCATTAATTAATTCTGAGGATAAGAGCACAGTCTCGCTTAGGCAAAGGGCGGAAGAATACGCTCTGTGGAAAAGTTAGCGCACTCCAAGAGTGCGCTAACAGTTTTAGCGCATCGTCATTAGCCAATCAACTGGTTCACATCAGTCATGTGACACCAGTACTTACTGACAATTACATTTATTTTCGGTTTACCGCAGTAAGCCGAACACAGTGTTGGGGGGAGAGCATCACCGTGTTTGGCCGACTTCCGGTGAGACGACCCGCAGTCGGCCGACTGAAATTTTGTTCGTGAAACCCGATAACGTCGGATTACTGTGGTTCTCTTGGACAACTGCAGTTGATCGACTGTGTTTCTGGCTTATGAAACTGGCCCCTGGTCGATTTTCAGGTATTCCCCAGCCTCTAGTTCAGTTCGACAACCAGATTCTTCCCCTTTGAATGTTTATCAATTTTCTAAAAAATACTTGGTTATTGAGTTTTATTTTGTAAATGTTTCGTAAAGACGAAATGAAATTGTTGTCCTAGTTGAGCGGATGTACATTTATTGTTTGAATCGCATATCGTAACTCATCTTAAAAAAATGAAGGTGTTTCTAATCAATACGGTTTATATTAGAAAGGCGACGAATCGCGTTTGCAGAATTTATATTATATTTGCAAGCAAAGTTTGGTAGGGGAAGGGCCCCTAATATGGACCACTTTTTGTTTATTGCTGATAACTAGCTTGTTTTCTTGCGAAGAAGTTTCATTTTGTGGTTGGTAGTCCTTCTCTCTTAGTTTAACCGTTAGGCCTAATTAGAGTGAAATAGCTTTGATAGACCTTCAGCAAAAATTAAATACAGAAAAAATCACAAATGGTCCATATTAGGAGCCTGGGCGCCCAATATGGACCAGTGAAGCGGCCTTCACAAATCACTGTAAAAAGCCCCCTATGTTTCAAAATAACATGATACAACTTAGTGTGCAAGTCAGACTAATTCAAATATGCTTTAGATTTAGCTGTTTCGGGTTGATGAGAACATTATTTGAAGCACACCAGGAAACTGAAGAAGCTTATCAAAAACAGAGTGAAAATAAGTGAAATTATCAACTTCCACAAAATAAAGACTATTTGTTATATTTTTTTGAAATCTCGAGGGCTAGTTATAGGTTATTTTCAGCAAGCTTCTTAATGAATTAATTAAAATTGCCTTTAGTTTTTATTTTCTTCGATTTGTTGAAGGTGGTCCATATTACTATTAGGGGACTCACACATACTTTGAGGTTTTGCTATTATTTTTTGTTTGCAGTAGAAACTCGGGGTACACACTGTTAAAATGTAACAAATACTGTCTTAGCTGTCATATATAGCCATTTTTGTGTTATGAAAGCTTTGGCTGTGGACAGAAACGAGTCCGTTTTAGGCGGCAAATTTAGAGTGAACGCTGCCAAAAGTGAAAAAAAGTGAAAAAGCCTAACGGTTTTCAGGTTTGTGTTTCTGCAACTGTTTTGACATGTGCAACTTATCCAGAGAGGGTGAATAAAGCGAATGAAATTGTTTTGAGCGCTCAAGCGCCGTTAGTTTGTCAGAACAGGAGGTGGTCCATATTAGGAGCCGGTCCATATTAGGAGCCTTTCTCCTATCAGGAGAAACTGGCTTCGGTAACCATGAAATACACTCTAGTACCCATAAACTACACAGCGTATCATCAGAAGCAGGTTATGGGATTAACGGAAATCAGCGCCTAAATTTGATTCGCCATAAATTAAGCTTAAACACAGGAGCTTTTCAAGTTTTGACTTATCATTTTTAACTAGACTTGGAAATTCAGACGGGGGTTGTGACGTACGTGAGAGAGGAAGCACGTGTGTGCATGTGTGTGTGTGTGTGTGTGTGTACGTGCGTACGTGTGTGTATGTGAGTGTCTGTGTGTGTGTGTGTTTTGGGCAACTCCCGGAAAACTACTTGGCAGACCTTCATGAAACTATACATACACATTTTTCGAAGTGACATCCCCAGAAATACATGATGATCCGGTTTTTCAAGAGTTCAGACAGCACTGTCACGACCTCATTTTTTAAACAAATAAACAAGCGAAACAAACAAACAAACAAACAAACAAGCAAACAAACAAACAACAGATCTAGCAACATGTTGAGAAAGAACAGATCAAGCAAATAAACAAACACCCCAAAAAACTAACAATTGTTAATTTATTCCAATGAAAAACATGAGGAGTAACTTATTTTGACAGTAAAATAACCGTGGAGTTAAACTTTCGTACAGGGCCGAGTACTTTTTTCGTACGTCGAACAAAAAGAAAGTACTCCACGACATTTTTACTGGGAGTAAAGATTTGGGTAGTAAAAATGTCGTGGAGGGAGTAACTTTTTTGTTCCTCGGGGAGTTCTTTTTTCGTACGACAGATGTATTTCGTGGAGTACAAATTTCGTGTTACACCGGCAACAACGAGCGCACACACTCACAGACCCACGGTTTGTCATGTTGATCACAAGAGAGAAATAGAACAGCGAATATAAGAAAACAGGTATAAACATAATAATACTGATAAGAAGAAGAAGAAGAAGAAGAAGAAGAAGAAGAAGAAGAAATGATAACTTTTGCAACATTTACAGTTCCGGTATTTAGAAGACTAAATCAGTCATTCATCAATGTCATCTTCATCTACATCATCCAGGGCGAGACATCTTACAGGAACTGGAACTTTACATGCCAGCCGTTGTGTTTAATTGGAGGAAGAGTCGGACAATTGGTGGTGTAGGATTTGTCTCGCATGGCAATGTAGTTTACGCGTGTCAGATGGGGCATCAAGGCTGCCCGTGTAGGAGGCAACATCTCTCCCTCTAAATTCTTGGAACGAAACAGCTCCCACCTTAACTCTGGTATCGTTGTGGGGCCAGTCGAACTGTACACACTCGGCATACAAACTGTTCCGGTATTTAGAAGACTAAATCAGTCATTCGTGCAGAGTACTTGTTGTCGACCCCATGGCTGTGCTCCAGTGCATGAACATGTACACCAATATTCATCACACTTGGGTAGTCTTGGCATACTTACCTTTTACCAGAATATTTTGAATGCAAAATAGAGTGCACCAATCGTTTTATCGTGCCTGAAAAACATGAAAAAGAGGTATTACATGCATAGGTGAATTCCTCCCAATAATGACGATACTAACCCTGAATTTGCCATTGGCATAACCGGAAGTCGATGATAGGCACTTCCGATCGCCTCAAAAACATGACAAATGGACTCAGCATCAGCAAAAAAAACCGAAAACGACCTTAAGATCATAGAAATCTGTCCATTATTAGAGGAGTTAGGAATTCAGTCGGTCCAGAGGGCGGTTGAGGAGTATGAAAATTTGAACCCCATCATTTTCCAACAGTTTTACCCCAAATGAACCAGTTAAACCAATGAAATCTATTTTGGCAATCAAATCCTACGGGAGCTGTTTATATGACATGACCACACTAATATATAATTATATGCTTATGCCACAACCCTAGGAAATAAAGATTTTGTCTTGTCTCTCTCGGGCACGTTACTCTATATTAAAAGTGTATAAATTGTATTTCTCAGGCACGTTAAAGGAAAGAGGCATCTCAGTACAAAGCTCTCAGGATGAACTTGTACAGTGTGAAGACGACAAAACCAAGAGCGACAAGACCAGCAGACAAGACGAGCAAGAGGACGAGTTCGAAGAAGGAATGGAAGTGTATGAGTTGACATGGCTACCAGACTGTGTGAAGAAGTCTTCTGTGGCCAAGGTACTCAGGATCTTTCCTGGGAAAAGCGCCCCAGCTGTGGATAAAGACATAACCGAGCTGATATACAGAGAGAACAATGACTCGAATGTGTCATCGGGAAACCACTGATTTTACTTTACGCTTTCGGGAAAGACATTTTCACCACCTTGGTGGTTCACGCCACGTTACAAACAACTGTTCAAAGATACACATAGTCTTATAAACAGATGCCGCCGCCGCCGCCGCCCCCCGTTGCAAAGTTTTGCCTATTGTGATTTTTCGTCAGTTTTTAATTGGTTCCTTCTGTTTTTGTCCGGTCTATTTTCACGGTACTCATATTTAAGCGGCGGTCACGTGATCATTTTAAAAGACATCTTTAATCCGAAAGGTGATCTACACTAACCGTCATAAAAAACTAAACACATACAATTAGCTGTAGAACTTTGTGATGCGGCCAGTTATAGTAAAACCAAGAATATTGCCAGAAAGGTAATTTATTTAGGCTAATACACCTGTCTTCTTCAAAATGGCAAAACAACACTGCTAGGCACAACAGCTGAACCAAATCAATTTGTGTGGGTAGAACATGAGTTGTTCTTCAATTTCAGATCAAAAACAGGGTCACTCTTGCTTATTTTGATTTTGTGTGTATTTTAGTGTCTGCAAATTTGCTTTTGCGAATTTGCTTTTGGGTGGTGTCCTAGGTCTCCGGTACACTGCATACAAATTAATTGATGAAAAATGAAACTCTTGTGCTTTTGTGAACAAGAAACAATTAACAAGTGGCTCTATCCCATCTCCCCCCTTTCCCCGTCGCGATATAACCTTGAACGGTTGAAAACGACGTTAAACACCAAATAAAGAAAGAAAGAATGAAACTCTTTGTTTCAAACGGTAGGGGAATGAATTACCTTTCTGGCAATTTACTTGGTTTTACTATAACTGGCCGCATCACAAAGTTCTACAGCTAAATGTATGTGCTTAGTTTTTTTTATGACGATTACGGATTAGTGTAGATAGTCAAATAAACGCCTTAACTGGCATAGAAAGTATGAATGAAATTAAAAATGTTCGCATTAACTTTTTGGCGAAGTTTATATAACCCAGACGAAACTGAAATACACAACTCTCTCTCTCTCTCTCTCTCTCTCTCTCTCTCTCTCTCTCTCTCTCTCTCTCTCTCTCTCTCTCTCTGTGGATAGTGTGTTTATGTGTGCGTGCGTGCGCGCGCGCACGCGCGTGTGTGTGTGTGTGTGTGTGTGTGTGTGTGTGTGTGTGTGTGTGTGTGCTCGGAAGGTGAGAGGAACTGCGTTCTCTTGACTGAATGGTTAATCACGCTTCATGCTCAATGTCAAGAAGCAACCATTCATTTTCGTTACAAAGAGAAGTAAAGGTTTTATGACTACTAAAGTACTATGTAACTTTTATAAACTCTGTTATGGTCGGCCGTGAGCTAATTTCTACACATCAATTTATGTCAGTTACTTGTTACTCCTAGTTCTGAGAGCAATAACACGACGGATAAATAGCCGCTACATCGTGTTTTGTTGGCATAACACAAAAGATACTGTCTGCATTAGTTCAGAAGAAAAACTTGAGGTGGGTAGCTGTATATTTGTTGCTCAGAGAGGCGCCAAACATCCTGCTTTTAACTTTTGGTAGATGAAGAATGTTCAGTCTGTATGTTTCTTTGTATCCACGAAACTACATTTTGCTTAAAGTGTAACTAAACAAGCAAAAAGGAAAAAAACCGTTCAGCAACCTTTACACTTTGATATGAAAAAGGGCCTCAAATACTGTTGAACTGCGAAACATTTTTTTTTTCTCTCACTCTGACACTGTTTAACGGACATGTGAAGTGCGCGCCAGGAACGACAATCTTCTTAGTTTACCTGATTAATGCCCTTAATTTTTGGTTCTGGTACTTTCAGTTCCGGCTGTTGTCATCAATCTACCAAAATAAAAGATCAAACGGAGTTTTCGATTTTTATTTCATGGTTCAGAAAAATATTGCTTATTTTCTGAAGTCAATCGTTTTAGCGAATCTTTCTTTGATTCTTAAAAGTCATTTCAGATTTTTGAAAAATAGTTAACGGTTAGTAATTACCAATATATCGTGAACAAATATATCGATAGAAGACGCAGGTACGATGAATGTGGTACCAGTATTTTTGTGGTAAGTAAGGATTCATTTCTTTGCTGTAAGCACATTTACAATGCACATTTAATCTGTTTTGCAACATAAACGAAAGCATGGTACAGTGCCGCTTGTTTGTGGTCTATCTTTTCGCGGCAGATGCGTAACAGTTAGGGTCTCAGTTGGAAAGCTGCTCGGAACCAGAGGCAGAGCAGATTTGGCTTGGGTTCTTTGAGTGTGAATGATCGACGAGTGGCTTGACATTTTTAACGAATCATTACTGTAGCCTACTTGAAACCATCATCTGTTTCTGAATTTGTCATCAGTTATGATTGAGCAGTCTCATAGGAATCGTCCATAAAATGTTATACCGAAAAAGGGCAGACGATTCTGAATCACACAGGCTGCTGTACAAAATCAGATCTAAAACGATATTTTGAACTGCGACGTCTGCATAAATGCCCTGTGACGAAATACCTTGTCCTGGTCATGTGTATACACATCAGCTTCTATTGGGAAGATCAGTATTTTATATTAATCACAAATGCAAGATTAGAAATAGTTCTGAAGATCGCCTTTGATTTCAGTTTCAGCGGCAAACTAGCAGATCTGTCCAAACCGGCATCGTTTCATGGTTGAAACTTGAATAATCCCAAATAGATCTGAGTGGGGGTAAGTTTTATAGTATTTCAAGTTTTTATGGCAGTTTTATATAGTGTAGTGTAGTGTAGTGGAGATATAGATAGTGTAGTGGAGACAGAGACATACAATGAAATGTCTCTGGTGGAGACTACAGTTATATATTAATTTTTTGTTGTAATATTAAAATGATTGTTCTTTATTTACACAATTGAATAATTTGTATTTATTTCTTTGCAGATGACGGCATACTGAGTGCTCCAAGAACATACGCCTGCTGACATTTTGTGTCTTTTTCGAAGACGTCGAGGCATGCAGAAGTCACGGTCCTGGCCACACACACACAATGACATGAACAAAAAATGATATTTTTTTCATGGGCATATCCAGTATTAAAACTTTATTACCATGCAAACGCAACGATTAGAATTTAGAGAAGGTTATCGGTCACACACACACACACACACACTGGGCGGATCCGGACCACCCCCTCTCTAGCCTAAAAACTTTTTTTTTTAAATTGAAAATAAAGACAAACTGATGGCTCGGATTGCTCCATTTTCCTTGATTTTTATCAACATTTCCTGGGGGGGGGGGGGGGGGGGGGAGAGAATGTCCCCTCCCCCCCCCTCCCCCCCCTAGGAGCCGGCCTTTGTATTCTAAGTGACGATTTTGGAAAGAAGATGGCTAGTTAGTTTGCTCAGGTTGTGCCAGATCGATCAATTGTCCTTGTTTTGATTCAAATTTTTCTTCTTATAATTATTAACTTTTTTGGAAGGTGTATTAGGGGATGTTTCTTGGCTCAGATTGATCCATTTTTCTTGTTTTTATCAACATTTGTCGGACCCCCCCAAGGAGGTTCGAACGCTTCGCGTCTTCAACTAAACGCTTCGCGTCGTCGAATTGTCCCTAAAAGAAATTTGGAAACTCCCCCTTAAAAATGATGTGATCCGCCCCTGCACACACACAAATAGAGATGTAATAAATGGATACAGTTTTTCTTTATTTAAATTACAATCAGATGTGGTCGTAGAACAGGCACTGTAAACAAAACCTAGCATGATATACCACTTGTGTGATGTTTCGGTCAATATCTTTATTTTCCTTTCAGAACTACATTGGCGTTTTGAATGTCAAGGGAAGTGATACAAATGCTGCAGCGGGCTATCAAGAAAGCGAACGCGAAGGCAAACAAGGTAAATACCTACTTCTGACATTAGTTTACTTATTAAACAGGTACGTAGGTTTATGTGAACTTGTTCTAACAAGTTTGCTTTATTCTAAATCAAACGACTAGGATAGATGACAGACACAACGACAAACACATTCAATTCTATGTAAAACATACACAATGCGCAGGTTAACAAGCTGGCCATAACAATGTGCCCATCGTGCATGAAGTGTGGCTTTGGTCGGATCAGTAGCCGTGCTTTGTCTGCGATGCTAAACATGAAATTTTGTTAAAGCGACGATTTAGCAATGTTGTTGCTGCTGCTGCTGTCTGTTCTTGTCACGACATCTCGCAATATGAAAGGTTTTTTTCCTCCTGATTCTGAGAAGAAGCTGTTTAATTGTGATATTAGGCCTAGGAACCCCTGATTTTCACTTGGAGCATTCTCAAAGAAACTTGGTGTATGTTAAGAAAAATGAGTGTACTCCACACGTTTGTCTTTTGTTGTTCGTTGTCGTTGCATGTCTACCGTTCCACAGCCACCTACTATAAGTGCAAGTGTTAAATGACGTATTTCCACAAAAGACTTGCAGAGAATCATGTGATGACAGGTAAGGACATGTGGTAATACATACTACGTTTTGGAACCAGGGAAAATGCAGCACAAATTATTTATCAACCAAATTGATTGACTTGTGCACCATGACAAAAGTTGTCTTTGATCCATAAAAGGTCCTTTGCCAGAAAAATTGCTCTGAACATCAAGTACCCTGCAAGTTGTCACACATTTACATTATTGAAGTAAAAAGAAAACACACCAGTAACCAGGTTAGGTACGTTAATATCTATAATCAATATCTCGGCACGTTACTGCCTTCTTCGGGATGGTAAGCTGAACATTATTGAACAAAATAATCGGTTTAGATTGTGTACTTTGATTCCTGAACGAAGCATACAACTAGGACTGTAAGATCAGCTTTTGCCTGAAACACACACACATACACAAAACAACAGGATTTTAAGAAACTTATAAAATTAATGCAATGTCATTGTATGAAGCCGGAACAATCACTAACTTACATAGTTGATCACACAATTACCCATCACTGAACAATAAATCGAAGTCGGGTGCATTCAATGACTAAAGCAGTAAAGGCTTTGAAAAAACCCTCATCACAAAACATCCCCCCCCCCAAAAAAAAAACCCAAAAAAAACACCAATTAAATAAATAGAATAAAACAGGTTGTGTATATAGCGCAGTAAACACCATGCAGGTACAAGCAAAGATTTGACAGTGATTATCCTTGTTACGAAGCATTAGTATGACAGCTCCCCTTTTTATTTATATATCACACATTTTCTAGTTTTAATCTCTCTCTCTCTCTCTCTCTCTCTCTCTCTCTCTCTCTCTCTCTCTCTCTCTCTCTCTCTCTCTCTCTCTCTCTCTCTGGAAAGTAATTTATTGACCTGTGGGTTATTTGCGTTTGTATTCACATTGGTGATTCGTAAAGTAAACTTGGCCAAAAAATTATTCCAACAAATTTCAAACCCAAATTAAAGCATTAATCCCCGTGTCATTTCATTAAAACTGTATATGCAAGAGAAGGCCGTTTACTTAACCTTCAGGATCACCATTTGGATTAAATATTTCTTTTACAGGGATCACGTGACCGCCGCTCAAGTAAGGGTACCGTCAAAATCGACCAGACAAAAACGGAAGAGCCGAATGAAAAATCGACAAAAAATCACAATAGGCAAAACTTTGCAACTTTGACATACGAGAAGAAAGTCAAACCAATTATCTACCCTGAACAGATTGTTTTGTTTTGCTACCTTGCGTATTTCGCGTACTATGCTATTTCTACTGTTGCAGGTGTCGATCGCAAGAGCGGTCAAAAACGGGACTTTTTGCGTCATTTTTTTAGGGGTATCATGACAAAAAAGTCTGCACTTTAGCAATGACTTGGAGGATGGCTTTGAAACTTTCAGAATATTTTACCAACATACTAGAGATACTTCGAGCGAAATGATGGATTGTTACAATTGTTTGTTAAAATGTTATGCAATTTTTCGAAAGAAGTTTTTAATCTCGTCATAAGATTGTTCCCTTGGGTCCAAAAAATTCACGACTTTGCATGTCTTTAGAAAAATGATTGATACATACATTGCTAAAGTTTTATGTGCGTGTAAGCACTGACGCAAATTTGCTGGTCCTGTAAACACGCTACATATTTAAGCGATGATTCTGGTGCCACAGCGATGCCAAGCCAAGCGTGACCGTAGCATGTTTTAAGAGGCACCCAGCGATAACAGCTATAAGCGCGAAACAGCGTGAACGTTTTACTTTTATTTTCTCATGTGTTTGCATGACTAGCAAATTAACGCCAGCGGCTACGCGCAAATGAAACTTAGACAGAATCTCTATCAATCATTTATCTGTAGATATGCAAAGTCATGAATTTTTTTTGGACACAAGTGAACAAACCTATGACACGTTTAACAACATTTTCCGAAACATTGCGTCACATCTGGATAAATAACCGTAACGATCCAAACTTTCGCGCGAAGTATCTCTAGTATGTTGGTAAAATATTCCGAAAGTTTCAAAGCAATCCACTAAGTCATTGCTAAAATGTAGCGCTTTTTGACATGATACCCATAAAAATTGACGTAAAACGTTCCGTTTTTGACCGCTCTTGCGATCGACACCTGCATCAGTTGGAATAGCAAAGCACGCGAAATACGCAAGGTAGCAAAACAAAGCAATCTGTTCAGGGTAGATAATTGGTTTGACTTTCTTCTCGTATGTCAAAGTTGCAAAGTTTTGCCTATTGTGATTTTTTTGTCGATTTTTCATTCGACTCTTCCGTTTTTGTCTGGTCGATTTTAAGGGTACCCTTACTTGAGCGGCGGTCACGTGATACCTGTAAAAGAAATATTTAATCCAAAAGATGATCCTGAAGGTTAAGTGAACGGCCTTAACTGGCATGTACAGTTTTAATTAAATGACACAGGAATTAATGTTTTAATTTGGGTTTGAAATGTGTTGCAATAATTTTTTGGCCAACTTTATGTTGAAAGAGATTGTCAAACAATATTATATGGGGTGTCTTAAAAAAAAAAATGTATATCAACAAAATGTGTCATTATTATCAGGCACACGGTTTTAACAAAGCTATGTCACGGAATTCAACATAAGTGGCTTAAAAAGTCGTGTTTTTGTGTGTGCAGGATATTCGCTAGGACAGGACCTCAAGCTGAACCAGCACAACAGCGATGTATTCTTCCATGGCTTCCACAAAAGTCTTCCACCTATAGTGGGCATTGCATACAGATGGTCCAAAAAGAGTTAGGGTTACCCTAACCCTCCTTTTTAAAAATTCTTTAGACCAATTATCCCTCTGTTCCCAAGTGAAACATGGAATAATTCTGGACAAATGCGAGGACGTTAGCCTGTTTTTTTAATAATTTTTATCATTTTACTTATCATTAAATTTGTTACCAATACCATTATGCAGGAAAAATGTAGAATAAAACCAGGAGAGCTTTCGGTAGAAGATATTTCCTGTGTCAAAAGTTAATGCTTATTCTGATTGATGGGTGCTCCAAACTAAGTTATTTTGACTGCCTTATTCGAATTCATTTCCAAGACGAAGTGGAGAAGCTTAGGAGAGTATCGTAAAAATTGTCTGGGTGTTTAAGCAAAACTTTCGAATAATTTATGTCAGATTTTACTTTAGAGATTTTAAATACTGTTAACTGACAGAAATGCTACACCAATTGACTGGATAACTTCATATTCAGCATACATAAACTTGATTTTATGCATGTGCAGTTCACAAAGTGGCAAATTTGTAGGTTAAATGATCTAACTTTTGCGTCACCAATCACACCAACGCTTTCGTGTCTGAGAATTGCCCTGAACCTAGCTGTAACTGCATGCTTTCTTCAGGTCATCGATAGCCTGGGGGTTGAAAGGGATGTTTTTTACATACTCAGACATTCAAAATAATCAAAAAGGTAAAAGCCTGAAGGGTTTAGATTAGGTAAAAATGGCTACCGCTCAATGTCAAAACTCGTTCTGTTTAGTCGACCCCCGAATTTGGAGAAAAAAATTAAAATTGCACAAAAGTCAGACCATTCAATTTACAAAATTGCCACTTACTGGAAAGGCAGAACATAAACTGAAGTTAATGAATACCATATATAAAATAATTTGTTCAACAGCTGCAGAAGTAATTTGCATGGTTGTGGGTGTCATTTTTAGGGGGGTCAACCCTGTAGAAGAGACGATTTTCTTTAATTATCAATCCGTAATATATTGTTTGTTATGCATACAAGATTAACATTGACAAATACTTCAAGACTCCTCATTGATCTTAGTAAATGGTTTTTTTTGTTTGTTTGTTACTGACTGATTCACTTTCTGTTCACTTTACTCTACATAAGTCACGACAAGAAAAGCAAGGGAGGTAATTTCTTCGGAAGAGGTTATTCTCTCCCCTCAGAACGATTGTCGTAGTTTGTTTGATTTTTTCCCTTCTAATAAGTATTATTTAAAATAAATGTCTTTACATCTTGATGTGAAAGGCGCAGTACCCCCCTCCCCCCAGGATTCTAGGTTGTGTCCATGTAAAATCCTGATCCTAGTCAAGATCCGAGTTGGTGAACCAACCTTTTTTCATGCAACTGTGCCTCTTTATGCCACTCAATTAGACATACTTTGCAATCCATAATTGCACGAAACTAAGTACAGGAAATACGTTGTTGTCGTGTTTTTAATATTACATAATGAAATAAAAAAATTCACAACTGGTTTCGTGTTGGGCTTTCTCTCTCTGTCTGAATCTAATAATTACTTCCTTCTGAGGCCTGAAATGTGTTGCAGGCATTGTTCAGCTTACATTTATTGTTACAATTTTTGTGGATATGTTATTAAGTGTGTCTGTGTTTCTATCATTCGTTATCAGTGTGGTTAATAAAAATTAAAAAAGCACACGTCAAAGTATACTGTTCAAAAAAAGAAACGCATAGTTGCTACTTGCCAAATTTGTTTTATTTTTCGAAAAAATTAACAGAAAATCCAATATTTAGATTATTTGTTTGAAATTTGGTATGGACACAGTTGAATGCACACACAGTTCATTTGCATCTTCAAATCAATCAGTCAATCAATACGATTGGGTGCCGAGGCTGTCAAGTCAGTAGGGGGTGTGACTGCCTTGAGCAGCAACAACTGCCCGGCACCTTCTGGGCATGGACTGGATCAGATGCCGGATATCTTGCTGTGGGATGGTGTCCCACTCCTCCTGAAGTGCCTGCAATAGATCGCGGTGATTTGCCGGCGCTTCTTCTCGCCTGCGCACACGTCTGTCCAATTCATCCCAGAGGTGTTCTATCGGGTTCATGTCTGGCGACATGGATGGCCAGGGAAGCACCTGGACATGGTGGTCGGTGAGGAACTGGGTGGTGAGTCGTGCTGTGTGCGGGCGAGCGTTGTCCTGCTGGAATATGGCATCCTGGTCAGCCAGAAGAGGAAGGGCGTGTGGGCGCAGAATTTCCTCCACGTATCGCTGGGCAGTTATGCGCCCTTGGACGTGCACCAGGGTGCTCCTTCCAGCGGTATTGATCGCCCCCCACACCATGACGCCTCCACCACCATGAACGGGTGCCTCATCCACACAGTTGGGCGCGTAACGTTCGTTTACTCTCCGGTAGACCCTCCTCCGACCATCATGTCGCTGCAGCAGGAAGTAGGACTCGTCGCTGAACCACACGTGTCTCCAGTGATTCCGGACGGTCCAGCGAAGGTGCTGGTTGCCCCACTGCACTCGGTTCTGGCGATGGCGGCGGGTGAGGACAGCTCCTCTGTGAGGTCTGTGAGCTCTCAAACCAGCTTCGTGCAGGCGGTTCCGCATGGTCTGGTCCGATAATCGGTGTGGCCCGGGAAGAGCCTGGACAGAAGATGAGGCCGACAGGAAACGATTCCGGAGGTGGCGGAGCCGTATGAAGCGGTCGTGAGCAGCAGTTGTCGCCCTTGGTCTTCCCGCTCGTGGCAAGTCAGCAACGGAGCCAGTGGCTTGAAACCTGACCCACAGTCTACTGATGGTGCTCTGGGACACGTGGAAGTGCCTGGCGATTGCACTTTGACTTTGGCCTGCTTGTAAACGACCCAATGCAATTTGGCGGTCTTCTCTGCTCAATCGGGCCATCTTTCGTCGCTGAATTGTCGTCTGATTTCTTTGTGGCGAACAATCCGCTTTTATGGGTTTTGGAAGACATGGTGAGAGCTCAATATTCCCCGAGTTTCACGAGATTACACTGAAGCATGACGAGTGGTCATGCCAAATGAGCAATTTTGACATTGTAGCCACTGATAACGAATGCGTCACGTGCAGAGCTCACTTGTGGCAATGGACGAAAGGTCGACGACCAGATAAACATTTTCTGCAGTTTGGTGGATATCCTTGTAGCCATATAACTAAATTAACCAAATATTACAAGCTATGCGTTTCTTTTTTTGAACAGTATAATTTACCTTTCATCGTTATCAAAACATGCAGATACAGGTAATAAATATTTGTGATACTTTAAACAAATACAATGTTTGTTTTTTGCGTCTTTTCTTTTTTCCAGAGCAAACACACATCGCATTTGTTCAAACGTGTATATTCTGCACTTTCTAATACCCTGCATGGATCTCCAAATCAAGAATATTGAATAGTCGTCTAATAGCCCTGCAGCACTCACACGAACATGATAGAAGCTTAACATGATAGAAGCTTGCATGCACCCAGGCTCGCTGTCTTCGGCTAAAAGAGCTTACCGTTGGATCTTTGCTCAATGTAGCTTCTTGTCCACTTGCTCCTGTCGCATAGATCTGCAATTTGCAACATCATCTTTGATTAAACACACACGCGCACACATTTGCGAGAGAATGCACGTCAGTCTATTCAATTAACAGTATAAAAACAGACGTGGTGGTGTAAACTGGACATTCGCCGCATAACAAACTCAAAAGATTCATTTGTGTGTGTATGTTTAATCAAACGTTCATCTTGGGCACATTCAGTCTGTGTGTAACAGGACGGGCCATCCCGTAAAAACTTCGAACAGATCTATTACATTCTGAAATCCCTGACAAGGTTTTTTTCCAATCATCTGTATCTGACCGAAGTAAAAAAAAAATCAGCCAGTACAAGCATCTACCCCCTCACACGACAATACATATGTGGCGAAAAAAGGAATCGAGAGGGGGGGGTGACAAAGAATAAATTAGATCCAGAAATAATTCCACTTCATCATTCCAAAATTCAAGTGTGAAGTGATCGGATACTGTGGTAAAGATACGTGCTTAGTATCACAATTGAAAATACAAGCCCTAGGGTTTTAAATCAAGGAAACAATTAAAGTTAAGGAAAGATCAACAGAAATGTCGAGAACATGTAAAATGCTCTTCGAATAATAATCTCCCAGTCAGCCTCGTGCTTACGATTTCGACAGGATGTTGCCTCTCACGCTAAGCCAACTGGTACATTTGGAGTGAATTCAAAGGCCAGAGATGCAGTACAAGCACATTAGTTAGATCCAATTCATTTACATTGCTACCTTGCCCAATGTATGGCTATTTCTGTTGGTAACATCACACATGTGGCAAGCAGTGCTTGTTGCCGACTTTGCTGGGACAGGCAGCAGACGATTTTATTTAGGAACCAAATTCTGATTGGTTAAAACATAAAACCGGAACTCAAAGTACCACTTGTTCTTTGGAAGTATCAAATCAAGAAAAGATAATCAGGTAAATCTGAAATGGGTTCAACACTTTTACAAAATCGTAGTAAATCAGAAAACACAGTAAACGTTGGAAAAATCGTCCAGTATCGCTTCTGGAGGTCTATACTTGGACAAAACAAAAAGCAATTCAGTAAAGCTGACACTTCAAAATGTCTGTTTAGTTACACTTTAAATGCGATTTTAACCGTTGTTTCAGCATTCTCAAGTCTCCCAGGTACTTACTTTTTGTGGAATATTGGGATGTTTGACCTTTGCACGCTTCCCAAGTATGCAGTTAGCACATGCTGTAATGTCATGATTTAGCTACAATGTAATGGGGACAAGAAAATTGGTTGATTAAAATCAACATGGCCGAAGCAGTGTTTTCATAAAAGAAGCGGTATTGTACGGGCACATGTTGTATTTTGGGTTTCATGTGTTGCAGAGTATTTGATAATACGTAGGTATAAAAACATGCGAAGAAGATAGATGAGTCCGTGTTGTGAATATAGTCAAGTGGATAAATTGACTACTTATGTATGTTACACGACACTTGAGATTGCCACAAGTTCTCAAGCGTCGTATAGTTGTGTTCTTTTATTCTACGTCGCCCGTCTTCGCAGCAGCAGAAAACAACTCGTCAAATTGAGTTCGAGGATTTATTCAGCATTCAATACATACAACTGCACATCGTAGCAGAACTCAAAAATAGAAGCTTTTTTACATACAAATCGCGCTGGCATATAATTATAGTAAATACTCAATCTCGAGAATATTCCAGACCGAACATGATACAACTACATTATACGAGCCGTGCATGGACTAAACTAGCGACATTCTCTATGACGTACATCAAAAGCGCCGACGCACTTAATCCGAACGAACGCCACGAACTCACGACTAAAACATCGTGGTAAACAACTTGTTTTGACAGGACTAGAAAGTTCACCTGCATTCTCGTCCAAGCATAAATATTGTGTTTACAAAATATAACATCGGTACTTTCCCACAAAGTACAAATAAGTCAACTACATGCAACACACAAAACTGAACCAAAGCTCAGCAACGGTAGCGTTTCCTAACAATGTATCACACTAGTTTTGCTGCTACAGCAGTCCCTCTCATGAACGGACACCCTTGGGCCATTGCAAACCTGTCCGTACAGGTGGCCGGTCACGGGAGGGGTGCCCCCCATCACACACACTCAAACACACTGACGGACTGAGCGAGTCTTTGCTACTCGTGATCGAGCTCTACTTGTACTAAAACAATAATGTCAAACTACTACAACTTATAACTAAAAGGAAAAAAAAACTGTCCTGTAAAAATGACGTAAAATCAACGGTGTCAGGAAAAGAGAGATAGAAATCCTCAAATCACTGAGGACACAGGCACCCCATGAAAGCAGCCACGCACATACTCACAGAGGCACACATGCTTGTGCAGATGCTTTGCAAAAATATCAATTGAAAACCTGTATATGTCGTAGTTTCTTTTTGTCTGGCTTTATTGAATGCTTCAGGCAGTGACTTTTCCCTGTCCAGTTTCCTCTTTCTCCTTACGCCTCTCTTACCCACTCCCCCACCCCCTTCCCCTCCCCCACTCCCTTACCCAGCCCCGACAGCAAAAACTTCCAAGAAAATTGGTTGATTAAAATCAACAGGGGTCGAAACTGTTACAATAATAGAAACGGTTATGTACGGACTCCATCTTTTTGGGTTACAAAACTTACATGTGTTGCAGAGTATTTGAAAGGGCGGTATTACTGTAAATACAATGGTACCCCCTGGTTAAAGGATACGATTTGTATCAGCCATTGGCTGTAACATTGTGATGCGTTTAACCAATGAGATACAATTCTATTCCAGACATTGTGATTGGTTGTATTGACGCTATTATGTGCTGTTTGGTACGGTACGGTTTGAGATTGCTGGCAGAGGTAAGCAGAACTGTGACTGACTCAGCGCAGATAGAATTTGATAGATGATCGAAGAATTTGCTTCGTACGACTGGTTTAAAACAATGTTTTATTCATGCATGACATATGTTCATGAAGTTTGCATTGACATGACGTCAAAACAACAACAAGCCTACAACACAAACTTACAATCATAGATAGGAACATTGCAGACAGTCAAGTACAATATGCAAAAACAGTCGGTCATTTTAACACAAGATATCATCCACATTTTTACAAGAGAGATAAAGCAAAACAAATTACAACAGAGAACGGAAACATATTTATAAATCTAACACACATCCACGTCTAAACCAGAAGTATGCGTTGAGGAAAATAATCAATTATTATTCCGACCAAGGAAAACGCATTTAGGGACAGGTATTTAGACCGGGGTGGGGGGGAGGAGGGGGGGAGGAGGGGTGGGGGGGGGGGGGGGAAAGAGAATGAGTTGGGCATTCAAAGAAATAATGGTCGACTGTTTCTGCACCAGTGCCGCATTCACATAAAAATGTCAATTAACTAAATTTTGCTTCTTATCGTGGATAGAACATGATACTGTACATTATGATTGTATTTGTCGTTTGGACATTTGTTCTTGTGCTGTTTTCGGGACGAGGCAGGAACGTGGAATTAAAAAGACGAATGCAAACAAAGAGTCATGGTTTTAAAGAGTTTGTGTGCAATGAAACATCAGTTTGTGCCGCTGTGAACTTTTGTTTTTTTGTGTATAAAGTGTATCAGATGCACGACAAATTGCTGTTTTTCCATGTTCATTTCAGCAAGTACGACATAGGTTTTATCAACTAATGCTTCTTCTAGCCTCAAAACCAGTACTTACGTCACGTTGCGGCTTGGTGTGCGGACGAACTGCAGTGACTCGTTACTCACTATAGCTTTGTTCGATCATCAAAATGCTTTTGAATAAAGTAGAATTCTACATAGAGCAAATAAAATGAAAGGCAATTTTAGAAGAAAAAGAAAGAAGTTAAACAGATTTTAAAAAAGAAAAAAAGAAAGGCGACGACCTCATGCTCAGCAGCGCTGATCGATAACCACTGAGCTAACACAGCAACTGCCAGAAACGGCGAAAACGAAGAGAGTATAATATTCCCAGCGAAGCTGGAGGTATCCCACGAACTGAGAAATGTTCATACCGATCATAAAGAAGAATTCGTTGTGCCCGATCAGGGGCTACAGTTGGAGATGGAAGTTCACCAAAAATTGGGAACATACTAACTAAAATACGGTGGGTGCAATAGGCGCCCCCATTTTTTGAGCAAACGCCACACAAGGCCGCTTTGTACGGGTAGAAATTCCGTAAGTTTCCAAGTCTATGGATAAAGCTCGCGTCAATTAATGCATCATGACGTAGTCTTTCTCTCTCGCGGTGTGTGTGTGTGTGTGTTCATTTTGTGCACATGTGTTAGTGTTACTGTTTGTGTGTGTGTGTATGTGTGTGTGTGCGTGTGTGTGTGTGTGTGTGTGTGTGTGCGCGTGCATGAGTCTGTACTCGTGTGTGTGTGTGTGTGTGCGTGTGTGTGTGTGTAAGAAAGAGAGAGAGAGGGAGTGTATGTGCATGAATTTGTGTATATGTCTGTGTGTGTATGTGTGTGTGTGTGTATGTGTGTGCGTGAGTGTGTGTGACTTGGGGTGTGTGTATGTGTGTGAATGTGTGTGTGTGAGAGAGAGAGAGAGAGAGAGAGAGAGAGAGAGAGAGAGAGAGAGAGAGAGAGAGAGAGAGAGAGAGAGAGAGAGAGAGAGAGAGAGAGAGAGAGAGAGAGAGAGCGGATTTGTCCTTCGTTGGCATTGCACTTCTACTTAATTAATATTTGTTGTTTAGAGCCTCTACGCCGAGTGGTGCGGGTGGTTTTAGATCCGCATCCCATTTTGGTGCAATCCCATTTTGCCGCCGTCCCATTTTTTGCCCCATCCCATTTTCGCGACATTTCATAAGCCAAGCGTCATTTTACTAACATGTAACAATAGCGCGAGATCCCATTTTGACACCATATCCCATTTGGACGCCATACCGTTTCACCGCCATTCCATTTCGCCCCCATCCCATTGTCGCGACATTTCACAAGCCAAGCGTCATTTTACTACCGTGTCATAACAATAGCGCGACATCCCATTTTGACACCATCCCATTTGGCCACCATCCCATTTTTACATATAGTCAAGTTTTGACTAAATGTTTTAACATAGAGGGGGAATCGAGACGAGGGTCGTGGTGTATGTGTGTGTGTGTGTGTGTGTGTGTCTGTCTGTCTGTCTGTCTGTGCGTGTGTGTGTGTGTGTGTAGAGCGATTCAGACCAAACTACTGGACCGATCTTTATGAAATTTGACATGAGAGTTCCTGAGAATGATATCCCCGGAAGTTTTTTTTCTTTTCTTCGATAAATACTTTTGATGACGTCATATCCGGCTTTTTGTAAAAGTTGAGGCGGCACTGTCACACCCTAATTTTTCAATCAAATTGATTGAAATTTTTGTAAAGCAATCTTCGGCGAAGGCCAAACTTCGGTATTGCATTTCAGCTTGGTGGCTTAAAAATTAATTAATGACTTTGGTCATTAAAAATCTGAAAATTGTAATACATTTATTTTTAATATAAAACGATCCAAATTTACGTTCATCTTATTCTACATCATTTCCTGATTCCAAAAACATATAAATATGTTATATTTGGATTAAAAACAAGCTCTGAAAATTAAAAATATAAAAATTATGATCAAAATTAAATTTCGGAAATCGATTTAAAAACAATTTCATCTTATTCCTCGTCGGTTTCTGATTCCAAAAACATATAGATATGATATGTTTGGATTAAAAACACGCTCAGAAAGTTAAAACGAAGCGTGCTATGCAGCACAGCGAAACCACTACCGCGCTGAACAGGCTCGTCAGTTTCACTCCGTTATGCACAAGCGGCGGACTACGGTCATTGTGAAAAAATGCAGTGCGTTCAGTTTCATTCTGTGAGTTCCACAGCTTGACTAAATGTAGCAATTTCGCCTTACGCGACTTGTTATTTATTCTTCTTGCTATACTACTATACTGCGTTATTCAACTAGGGAGACATTCCGTTTACGCGAAATCCCATTTTTGCCACAATCCAAAATGTCGCGAAATAGGGTTGGCGGCGACAAAATGGAATGTGGCGCTAGTGGTATGACACGGTGGTAAAATGACACTCGGCCTGTGAAATGTCGCGAAAATGGGATGGGGGCGAAATGGGATAACGGCGAAACGGGATTGCGCCAAAATGGGAGGTGGAGCTAATGGTACATGACATCGTGGTAAAATGACACTTGGCCTGTGAAATGTCGGGAAAATGGGATGGGGGCGAAATGGGCTAACGGCGAAACGAGATTGCGCCAAAATGGGATGTGGAGCTAATGGTACATGATATGGTGGTAAAATGACACTTTGCTTGTGAAATGTCGCGAAAATGGGATGGGGGTGAAATGGGATAACGACGAAACGGGACTGATAGATCCCTTGACTTTGGGGTAGCGTGACTCTGTTACTGCTAGCTTTCCACTGGCACTGGGAGGAAGCGACCCGAATTTCCAAGCGATGGGACAAAAAAGTAATGACATTTTTTTTTTCTCAATAGATCCCTTTACTTTGGAGATGATGAGTTAAATATCGGGCGCATTTACGTGATTACGGGCACGGTTGGCCTAGTGGTAAGGCGTCTGCCCCGTGATCGGGAGGTCGTGGGTTCGAACCCCGGCCGGGTCATACCTAAGACTTTAAAATTGGCAATCTAGTGGCTACTCCGCCTGGCGTCTGGCATTATGGGGTTAGTGCTAGGACTGGCCCGGTTGGTCCGGTGTCAGAATAATGTGACTGGGTGAGACATGAAGCCTGTGCTGCGACTTCTGTCTTGTGTGTGGCGCACGTTATATGTCAAAGCAGCACCGCCCTGATATGGCCCTTCGTGGTCGGCTGGGCGTTAAGCAAACAAACAAACAAACAAAAATGTACGTGATTTGTAAAACATTTTACAAATCGCGGGGCACACACACACATGCACCCGCGCACACTCACACTCACACACCCACGCGCGCACGCACGCACACACACACACACACACACACACACACACATACACACACCACACACACACACACACATAAAATGTATGGGCTAACACGCAACAGCTGGTTTTTATATTTAGTCATTTTTATTAGGTCACTCAGACGAATAATTCATATCACTGAAATGCGTGTTCCACCACCCAAAACATGCCCCGAGGGGCTCCGCCTCTACAAGTCGTGTCAAAACCATTCGTTCGGGTGTCCAGGGTCCGTATGCATGAACTGGAAGTCAGAAACACTGGAAGTAGAGGCCTCTTTTGAAAGTGGGAACTCCCGAAGTTAACTTTCTAACTGTTCCCTATGCATGAACGCCGTAGTGCTGACTTCGAGAGTATTCGGTCAAGGTCACGAAAATTGGGGGAATCCCAATTAGTACATGCGTTTGTTAACGGTAAGCTTGGCGACCAGAAGAAACAAGTCTCATCGCGAGTTCAAAAGGGCGAACGTTGAGCGCGCTGTAGTACTAACAGCGTTATTGCTGTTGTTTTTTGAATGGTTAAACGAAAGGGTCGGTTCAAACCTGTGATGATTGTCTTGGAATTGAATGACTGCCTAGCTATGACAATGACTTTGTTGGCCTGAAT